>NW_020885227.1:0-32156 GCF_003945725.1 Corapipo altera
CATACAGAAGCCCAGGAGGTTTTTTTGGTGCCCAGTGTGCACAGGGCCTTGGGGAAGAGGGGAAAAGGGCTCCTTTGTGCTCAGCAACACTTGCCTCACTGTGCAGTGTGCTAGCAAAAGCAAGCAGAAGCCCCTTGGCCTTTGGTGGTTCTGCTGGAGCCTCAACATTTCCAGTAAAATGGAGGGGCAGAAGCTGGAGCTGTGGGGTTCCCTGAGGACCTTGTCCTTGGAGATGGCCACAAGCCCTCCCCCAGCCAGGAAGCAGCGTCTGTGTCCTGCCTGTGTGTTGCTGGCTGGATTGCTCTGGGCTCCCAAGTGCCTCTGGAGTGGCTCCTCTGGAGCTCCTTCAGGGCTGCGCCGCTGCCGGGCAGGTTGGTGGGGTTGGGGGAGACCCGCAGGGGAGGGGGCACTGGGAGGCCAGGAAGGGGTGAGGTGCTGCGGAGGCCCTCATGGGACAAGGGAGCGGGAAGCCTTGAGGGGAATCTGTGAGGGGGTGGGTGGTAGAAGGCTGCGAGGGGACAGACTGGGTGCAGGCCCCAAGGGGCAGGGTGGAGGGAAAACCCCAGGACTTAAGGGGCAGAGACCATAAGCAGCCCCCAGGCAGCCACCTCCTTCCCTGCCAGCCGACTGCTCTGGTGCTTTCCCGAGGCATCTCCCAGCCCTGTGGCAGAAGTCCTGGAGGTCGGGCCTCAGCAGCAGGGTGGGCACACCCCCAAGGGGGCCAGGTTGGCCTGGCTGGGGACAAGGAGGACAAGGGGGCCATGCCAGGGCATGTCTGCTGGGTGCTACCAGCGAGGGGCAGTGGCACAGGCAGGGCTGGCGGCCAACCCGGGCCCCCACGGCTGCCCAGGCCATGGGGCTGTGGCCGATACCCCCCTGAGCCAGAGCTCTGGGCCCGTAGAGCTGCTGCCGCCACGAGCAGGGTGCTGGGCTCCTCGGGCAGGCCTGTGCACTCGCTGCTGCCCAAGCGGCTCCGCGCCCCACAGACAACAGCACCAGAGGCTGCCCAGGAGCAGCAGCACCCACAATGCCTGGGCCTCCTCACCCAGGCACCCACACCTGCCAGGACACCAAAAATGGGCAGACTGTGGGCACAATTGCACCCGCTTTGGCAAAAGGCTTCAGGGCAAGTGGCCACTACAGCTTTCCAGTCACTCCCCAGCCTCACAGCAACTCTTGGCAGCTTCAGCTGCAGCCTGACATCCTGACTGACTTCAACGGCCCTGCTTGAGGTTGGACACGCCTTCCACACTCAGGTCTCCACAACCAGTGCCACTGGGGGCATCCTTAGAGACTCTGCTGGGACACCAGCCTCGGGCTGCAGCTGCTCAACCTCTCCTCCACGCAGGCACCTTCAAAACACGGGCATGGGCTTCTAAACTCTACATTCAGCACTTGAGGGCAACCAATGAAGAAGCAGCAGAAGCTGAAGTAAAGCAGGGCCTCGTGTGGCAGAGCTTCAGGGATGGAGGGAAAGAGACACTGTGGTGTCTGCTTGTGCTGGTTTAAAGGTAAACCAGCAGGAGAAATTAACTCAATTCAAAAAAGAGATCATAAATCAGAATAACAATTTAATAAAATAACACAATAAGGACAATTATACAGACAAACAATTGGTTTTAACCCACAAAGCCCAAATATATAACCCAGCACCCTGGGGCATGAACAGAGTGGTGTTCTTTGGGCCCCCCTGAGTCCAAAGAAAAAGGAGAGGGAAAAACCTGTTGGTGAGAGTGCTGTTGCAGTCTGGTCAAGAGTCTGGTTGAAAAGTGGTGATTGCAGTCCAGTCGAGAGTGGTGGTCTGCAGTCTGGCTGAGAGCGGTGGTCTGCAGTCCTCCTCTGGATCCCACGAGTGGTGAAAAGGTTCTGAAACTCCAAGTTTATATATTCTCCAGTTCAGGCAGGAATGCTCAGTCCTTCCCTCAGAGCGGGGAATTCCATAAAAGGGTATGAGGATACTCACTCCTTCCCTCAGAGCGGGGAATTCCATAAAAGGGTATGAGGACAGGAACATCTTCCTATTTTGCAGGTCTCTACTGATAACAGTTTCTGGGAAATGCCATGGAAGGCTATAGAATACACAGGTTTGGGCTACACCCATCCAGTGATGAATCGGTCCCAGTTGTTCTAACTAGGACAGACACCGGAACCATCACCTACACAGGATGTGCTGCACAGGTTTTTGTCTACATAATCTTTCTTAGAGCATAGTTTTCCCTCCTCACCATCATGTGATACGACCGCTACGTTGCCATCTGCAAACCCCTGCACTACGGGACCCTCCTGGGCAGCAGAGCTTGTGCCCACATGGCAGCAGCTGTCTGGGCCACTGGGTTTCTCACTGCTCTGCTGCACACAGTCAATACATTTTCCTGCCCCTGTGCCAGGGCAATGCCCTGGGCCAGTTCTTCTGTGAAATCCCACACATCCTCAAACTCTCCTGCTCACACTCAGGTTACCTCAGGGAACTTGGGTTTATTGTGGTTAGTGTCTGTTTAGCATTTGGTTGTTTTGTTTTCATTGTATTCTCCTATGTGCACATCTTCAGGGCTAGGCTGAGGATTCCCTCTCAGCAGGGACGGCACAAAGCCTTTTCCACCTGTCTCCCTCACCTGGCCATGGTCTCCCTGTTTATCAGCACGTTATTCTTTTCCTACCTGAAGCCCCCCTCCATCTCCTCCCCATCCCTGGATCTTATTGTGTCACTCATGTACTCAGTGGTTCCTCCAACACTGAACCCCCTCATCTGCAGCCTCAGGAACCAGGAGCTCAAGGATGCCCTGAGGAAACTGATAACTGGGTGTTTTTCAGAAGCAAGAAACTCTCCTTCTTCTCCATGTTATGTACCTCATTAAAGGCCAATCCTGTTATGGACTTCATTAAAGGCCCATCATATCTTCTCTATTTTTTACTCCTGGTAGGGCTGTTATTTTTGTGAGAATTTCTTCACACCAAAAAATCTTTATATATATAAAGATATATATAAAATGTATATGTATATATATATATATATATATAAACACCATTTTCAATTCAGTGTTTGCCTTTCTAACCCGGTCCAGAGGCTGTACAAACTGGCAATTGTACTCACTGTATGCTTAAGCCAAATAAAGAACTCTGCATTGGCTTGTTTGCCTCACATCTTTCCTCTCTGACTTGTCTGCAGCTGCAGGGTCGGTGCCTCTGTGCAGAGCTGGGCCACAAAAGAGTCCCAGCAGAGCAGCACTGCCAGGGAGCAGCAGCCCTTCTCCTGCGTGGCCTCCTCTCCCTTCCCTTCCACACTGTCCTGCAGAGCCCTGTGTTGTTGGAGCCTCAGTGCTCTGGCAGTCGGTGCCAGTCCTGCTGCAGGACTGTCCAGGGACTGCAGGCAGGGACAGCCACGGGCACTGCTGGCACAGAGCTGACCTCTGCAGCAGCACTTCCATCCTGCAGGGGCATCTCCTCAGGCCAGGGCCTCAAAGCTTCCATCTGCTTTCCACTTGGCTCTCCAGGATGTGCCCAACACAACGCCCTGCAGAGGAAAACAGCAGTGACCAGCACAAGGCTGGGAGTGCTCAGGGTGGGGCACCCAGCAGTGCCCTGGCACAGCCAGCACCGCTCCCAGCACTGGCCTCTCACCCCAGGCCATTGGGCTCGTTCTTCCCTCCAAGGAGGGACAGCAAATGACCAGCTCAGGAGTCCATGTTTGCACTGCATGGACAAGACATGCCCATGTGTCATGGCTTGGGGCTGGGGGGTGGAAGGCTCAGACAAAGTTGATGGCAGAAGCCGTCTCGTTGAGCTACGAGGGGCAGAAAGGACCCCCTTGCTTTCTAAAGTCCTTCTCAGAGAGGAGCCTGGGGGTGGCTGGATCCAATCTCAGGCTCAGATTTTGGTTTCGATTGAAGGAATTATAGAGGTGTGATTCAATCACTTTGTCCTGCAGGTTTTAGTGATGGCAAATCAGAAATATTTCTATAAAATGAATTGTTTATTATGACAAATGAACAGAAAATTTATCACACAATTGAACAGACTAAAGACCTTAAAGAGAGTTATTTACTTCAAATTATAAAAGCTAAAAAACTCCTAGCAGTATAATGTAAGATAGGACAGTGCAGTCTATCAAAGTCATTCTATTAAAGCAATTGGATCAAAGCCAGCAAAAAGAAACAATCCTGAAGCAGAGATTGGGGAAACTCACCCCACAACCACAGGGGGTTGTTCTCTCTCTTTCACTTAACCCTTGTGCAGTGACCATGAAAAGCTGTCCCTGCTTCATGGCAGAAGCTCCACACACTTCAAGGAAATCTGTGGAAGAATCTGCCACAGGAAAATTGGACGGGGCTTTTATAGTTATCAAGGGTTTGACTGCCAGACATATTTGCAGGCCAGGGAGCAGCTTATCTGTCAAATCCTGCTTCGAAAAACTGGATGTGTGTTTGAAGTTTCATGAAGCATTTTGGGTTTGGCATAATTCAACATTAAAACCAGCATTATGACACCAGCAGTAACTCACCACAGAGAGCTTGCATTGTTTGCATTCTCTGACCATCGTTTAGGTATTATCAGAGCAGAGCATCCTGCCAGAAATGGCCCCTTGATTCTATGAGGTTCCAAAAACTCTCAGGGTTCCTTTGGTTCCATGAGGCCTCTCAGTGTCACAACAGATCCTTGGTTCCATGAGGTTCTGGAGTGTCACAATGGCCCTGATGATTTGAGTTTCAACTATGTCCCAAGATTCCATTGGTTCCATGAGGCCCTACAGTGTCACAATGGCCCCTTGATTCCAGGATGTTCCAAAACATACCAGGGTTCCCTTGGCTCCAAGAGGCTCCCCAGGGTCCCACCGGCCTTGTTGATTCCAGGAGGCCAAATGGTCACTTGGTTCCATGAGCCACAGCGGCTGCCGCCGGCCTCTGTGCCCGGAGCCGCCGCTCCCACGGCGCTGCCGCACTCACCGCCGGGGTTGCCACTCGCGCAGCCGCCGCTCTTCCCCGGCTGCACCGGGACCCGGCACCGCCTTGGGCCTGCGCTGCTGCCTCAGCGGCCACAGGGACACAGCGACGGGGGGACCTTTGCTCTGCCACTGATGGGGCCTGGCTTGGTTCTGATTGGGGCTGGGCTTTAGGAAAATTGCTGTTCATTTTCATGCTCCACTGGAACACCTCCTGAATTCCAAAGGTTTCCTAATGCAGGGGGAGGGGTTTCTATGGCATTTGAGGTGCCACCCCTCGGGACACACTGTCAATAAACCATCCAGCTAACTGGGATGGGTTGGCTTGTGATTAGTCAATACTTTGGGGAATGCTCTATTCTGGTTGAATTTTGCCCTGTAACCTTTTGCCAAGCTCCCTTCTTTTCTTAAGTTTGCCAGTAAAAGTGTGTTTTTTGACCACTTGAGAAAACATGTGCAGTGTCTTCTCCCTTGTGGTCTCTCTCAAGGTATTAGAAGAACTGAAGACCCTTTTCAAAGATTTTTATATTTTTCAAAATAAAACCCCTTGGCTGAGCTCACAGCTCAAACCTTGGGTCTTACAGTCACCATCCCTGGAAGTGTTTAAAAAACATGGAGTTGTGGCACTTCGGGACACGGTTCAGTGGTGAAGATGCCAGTGTTGGGCTAATGGTTGCACTCCATGATCTCAGAGGTCTTTTCCAACCTTAACAATTCTATGATTCTGAGGTGACTCAACCACTTCCCTGGACATTCTGTTCCAATGCTTGATAACCCTTAGCCATCCCTGTGATGCTGCAGCCAAGGAACAGACCAGTGATTTTCACAGTGTTTCTGGATCACAGGATATCCAAAGCCAAAGACATTTCAATCAGCACCTTGTCCTTCCTGCAGATCAGAGTCACCTGAAGCCTCCAGGCCCTCCACAGTGGCAGAGACCCCCCAGGCAGCAAAGCCCTGTCCTGCCAGGCTGCCCAGCCCAGCCCTGTGTCTCTCTGGCCCTGGGGACAGCAGGGTTTGCTCTCCTTGGGCCACCTCAGTCCCTCTGCCATTGCCATCTGCCCCCACCCCAGCAAGCTCTGGAGCAAAGCACAGCTGAGGTCCAGCACAGCTCTGCTCTGACAGAAAGAACCTGCAGTCAGGGACAGGAAGAGGACAAAGTCTTTTTTAACCAGCCTGGGGAATAATGGGATCAATGACCTCCTGTATTCCTGGGCACTTGAATGGCCCTGTGGATCAGGTTTGGTAGCAGGGAGGGGGCTGCAGGTTTCCCTTAGGGAAGAGGAGAGCAAGAGTTGACTCTGTCAGAGAGAGCCAGTTTCAGGTGGCTCCAAAATGGACCAACCAGTGCCCAAAGCTGAGCCAAAAAGCAATTCCAGAGGCACCTCTGTGATAACACTTGGGAGAAAGGATAAAATCCAGGGTGCTGTAACCCAAAGAGGAGTTAGAGAAATGGGGGAGAAACAACCCTGCAGGTACCAAGGGGAGTGGAGAAGAAGGAGGAGTGAGAGAGCCTTGGTGGGCACTTGGCAGCCAAAAGCCAACTCCCCAGCCCTGAGAGCCACAGCTGAGCCCAGCACAAAAGCTCCTTTAGGTCTGGAGGTTCTTTGCAGCAGCTTTTTAGCAGAGCTGCCAGATGGGCCATCAAAGGGGATGCTCAGCTGGGTCTGAAACCTGGGTGATCCTTGTCAGCCTTGGCTCTGCAGGATAAGAAAGAACTATAGAATCCTAAATAGTTTGAGTAAGGTGGGACCTTTATAGGTCATCTAGTCCAACCCCCCGTAATGAACAGGGACACATTCAACTAGATCAGGTTGCTCACAGCCCTTTCTAACTTGGCCTTGAATGTTTCCAAGGGTGGGGCATCTATGACCTGTCTGAGTGACCCGTGCCAGTGTTTCACCACCCTCAGTGTAAAAAATTTCTTTCTTTATATCAAGTTCAAATCTGCTCTTTTATAGTTGAAAACCATTATCACTTGTCCTATTACAAGTACGTCTGTCCCCATCCTTCTTATAAGTATGATCTCAGGAGCTCCTGACAAGCCTTGACCAAACCAGCTGAAGAGCCCCTGGACTGGACCAATGCAATGAAGAGCCCCTGGACTGTACCAGGGGTGTGGGGAAGTGCCCCTGAACTGGACCAGGTGCTCCTGGATGATACAGGTGGGAACAATCCAGAGTGGAAGAGCTGGGGAACACAGGATAACCAACCATCCCATGAAAGCCTTGGAATATTCCTTGCCTGAATCGCGACTCAAATGGAACAGTTTGGATGCAATTCCCAAATATTTTGGAAACTCCAGTCATTACTGACACCAGGATGGAAATTCAGCAGATAACTAAAGCCAGTCCCCTTGGGAGCCCACAACCAGCGGGGCTGAGGGAGGCCCTGGTAGCTCCCCAGCACCTCCCTCTCAGTGGGACACCTCTGGCAGCCTCTCCCAGCTCGAGAACCCTCCAGTTTGCAACACTCCAAAGACCCTCGCTGATGCCCAGGACAATTCTGATCCCCCTCAACAAACACTCCTCCAACTGTGACCCTTGTCTGTTGGGAAACACAAAGGGATTTGGGGGAGTGTTTCCCTGACAACAAGGAGAATTTGGGAGAGGGACCTTTGCACACCCAGCTATTGATGTGTCCACACATCTCTGCCTGGGTGTGGGTGTGAATTGACTGTGGTGGGAATGTTGTAGTTTTGACTCTAAAATTCAGTCACTGTTAAAATTATAACACATGCTATCGAATCACCTGATAACTGTTCAATTGGCCAATGATTAAATGCTACTAATGTCTTTTGCCCCCTTGTCTTTGGATCCAAATCCTTTGCACCCTGACCCTCTTGCAACCCAAGGCTCTGTGTAAATCATTCCTTTTCATCAAAAGATATATATTTTTCATGACTTCCACTTTAAAATCTTCCTGCTTAGCTAAACTACAAAACATCTCCAATTAGCTGTAGTAGTCTTGAAGACTTGAAGACAATTTAAAAAAATAAATAATTTGTTTTTCAGGGTTTTAATTGATCCCACAGTGTGTTTGGAGCTGCATCAGCTGTCAGTCCAAGATGGGCCATGTCAGAACTGGTGAGGCTGGGGGATGAGGAGCAAGGTTGATCATCCAGGGTCAGTGTGGATCTCCTGAGGAGACACTCAGCATCAAGATCACTTGGAGAACACCTCTATCACCTCTTCTCTGAACTAAAAAATAGTCATCATTGAATTAAAAAAAATACAAATTTTGAAGACTTGTTTTGAAATTACCTTGAAGACAACTAAAGGAAGACAAAGAGATCCTGAGGGATTTCTGGAATTTAATTAGCCCCACGGTGTGTTTGCAGCCCAGCCCATGACCCTGAGGTACTGAGAGAAGACTGAAGAAACTGCTGAAGAAGTCAGAAGCCAAACTGCAAGTGCCTTGAAGCATTGCTGGGCCCCACTGAGGGCAGGCACTGACAAAGCCTCTCCAGGGACTCCTTGGAGCAGCTCCTTGGAGGCCAGGAGTGCAGGCAGACAAAGGCTCTGGACAGGCCCCTGTAATGCTGAGCAAAGCCTGCCTTGGTTTTGTGGAGCACAAAGGCCAAGGCCTGAGCCCCAGGCCCTGGCCCAGCAGATCCTGTCCCTCCCGGCTGGCTCAGGGCTGTTTGGGGGGCACTGGGATGGGAGGGGGAGGAACAACAAAGGCCCAAAACTGGGCAACCCCTGCCAGGTTCCTGAGGGAGGGGTGAGGCAGAAACCAAGTGCAGAACCTGCCAGGCAAGTTGGTTGTGGTGGCCTGAGTGGCAGAGGCAGCTGCCAGAGGCAAGGGGACAAAGGCCTGGGTGCCTTTGGGCCTTGCAGCCCTGCCAGAGCCCTTGGCCATCTCTCCTGCAGGCTGTCCTGCCCTGGCCCTGCTGCTGCTCTGGCCTTGCAGGCTGCACACCCCCCTCCTGCTTTCCCATCCCCCTCCCAGCAGCATTTCTAGACCCTCCTTGATGTCTCTGCACCAACTCTGGCTGTTACCATGTGCACTTGGCCTTATGAACTTGGATCCTGAGCCCCTGTGCCACAGGACATCCCTCCCAGAGCCCAGGCCCTCCTCCTGGGGGTCACTCCAGAGCTGAGCAGATCCAGGTCACCTCCCATTCCTCTGCCAACCCCCTGGGCCTGCTCTGGGCCCTGCAGGTCCTTGCCCTGCTCCCAAGGGCTGTGGGGGTGCTGAATGGTCAGGGCTTGGGGTTTAGAGCTCAGGGTGGGGATTAGGCAGAACTTTGGGAGGTTTGTTGTTCTGCTGGCAGTGTCTGCTTCATGATTAGAGGAAGAGCTTTTTGGGTTGGGTTAGGATTAAAGTTTGGCTTTTCATACTGGTAATACAGGTTTGGGATTGGAGTGGGCATTGGAGTACAAATAAGAGTGTGGAGTTCTGGGTTTGGGCTTTTTCTGGCTTGGAATTAGAACAGTGGATTCCTTTTAATGGGAGGGGCAGCACTTTTGGGTAGTGTTGGGGCTTGAGGTTACAAAGTGCATAAAGGTCCATCAGGAGTGTTCGTACAGTCAGTGTTTCAGCACCCTCAGCATTACCTGAACCTTGTTTTACCTCATCAAAATCTCTCCTCTCTGTTGGACAAGCCCCAATTTCCTCCCTTTACCCAATTATTTTATCCCTTTTTTTCCAGTTCTCCCTAACCTCCTGAAAACTTTCATCTTGGTGGGCTCAGCTCTGTGATGCCACTGTGCATCCTCATGGAATCAAGGGGTCATTGTGACATTGCAGGGCCTCATGGAAACCAAGGAACACAGGGACACTGTGAAATCTTGTAGAACCAGGGGACCATTTAACATGTGGGGCCTTGTGGAACAAAAGGAACCCTGAAACCTTTTGGAATCTCATGGAACAAGGGGGCCACTGTGTGACTGCGGTGCCTCATGGAAACAAAGGAACCCTGGGACAGGGTGGAACCTCATAAAATCAAGGGGCCACTGTGACACTACAGGGCCTTTTTGGAGCCAAATGGACCTTGGGACACTGGGGAACCCTATGGAATCAAGGGGCCATTGTGACACTGGGGAAACTCGTGGAAAAATGGAACGTAGGGACACTGTGCAACTTCATGGAATCAAGGGGTCATTCTGACACTGAGGACATGACATGGACTCAAGGGACCACTGTGACAGTACAGGGCATTCTGGAACCAAAGGAACCCAGGGACACTGTGCAGCCTCATGGAATTGGGGTGCCATTGTGTCACTGCAGAACCTTATGGAATCAAGAGACCATTTTGACACTGCAGGATCTCATGGAAACAAAGGAACCCTGGACACTCTGCAAATCAAGGAGGCATTGTGACACTGAAGGCCCTATGGACCCGAGGACAATGTGGAAACTCATGGAATCCAGGGGCCGTTTTGACCCTGCAGGGCCCTCTGGAGCCAAAGGAACTTGTGGAGAAATTGGAACCTCATGGAACCAAGAGTCATTATAACACTACAGGGCCTCATGGAACCAAAGGAATGCAGGGACACTGTGGATTCTAATGGAACCAAGGGACCACTGTGACATGTGAGGCCTCTCTGGAACCAAAGGAACTCTGAGACATCTCAGACCCTCATGGAACCAAGAGCCCATAGTGACACTGAAGAGTCTCATGTCACCCACTGTGCCTCCCCAGAACTCCATGGAATCAAGCAGAGCCGCTGCCTCCCCCCCCGCTGCCGCATGGACCGGAGTGACCGGCTCTGCCCCGCTTGGACACCTCTGGAGTCAGCGTGTTCTTGGGCAGCACAACTGATCTCAGACCAGAGAGTTTCCCACATTTTGCTTTGCCCCCTCTTTTCCCCAGGGCCAGGGCAGCCTCTTTCCATGTCCCTCTGCTCCCACAGGGTGTCCTGCTCTTCTCCTGGCACATCCCATCTCCCCTCAGAGCCTTTCCCCAGGGGAACACGTCTGTGCTGGCCTGAGCAGCCCTTCCTGCACCCCCTGCCCATGCTCCCCATAGACTCCGAGCTGGGGGGGCTGCTCTGCAGAGCACGGGGGCTGTGGGGCCTGGGGCCATGGGAGACTCTGTTGGGCTGTGCTGCTCAAGTTGGGAGGCAGAGCCAGCTGATGGTGCTCCCTGCCACTGACCACCTCCCACAGATGTTCCTGTGTGGCCATGGAGGGGGCTCAGAGGGGCCCTGCCTTGTTCCAGAGCTGGGACATGGCTTTGGGAACTGCACTGGATCTTCCTATGGAAGTTCACTGAGGGGAAGATGAGGTAGTCCTCAGACTCCTCTCCTTGTTCCTGCCGTGTGCCCTGTGCTCTCATGAATTGCACCAGACATGTGGTACTTTATCTCTTGGTGACTCCAGCCCGGGTAGGATTCTGCTGTCCTTGAGCCCAACTCTGTCCCAGCAGTGCCCAGGGCCTGTCCCTGCCCGTGGTCACAGCACTGACACCAAGCAGAACAGTGACCAACCAGCCAGAGCACTCAGGGACCTTCCCCAAAGGCACAGAAGGAGACTGCTGAATTGGGAAGGATCAAGTGCTGCTGCTCCCTTGCAGTGCTGCTGTTCTGGTCCCCTTTTCCCCACCCTCCTTGCACACGGGCACTGCCTTGATATTTTACAAAAATCTCTGAAGAATCGTCTCAAAACCACCAGGTTTCTACTATGTCCTTTCATTTGTTTTAATATACAGAGAGGGTTCCTTATTTACACAGATGCAGGGTCAAATTCAAGAGGAAGACAGTGAATTAGAAGAGGGATCTAGAATCAAAATTTTATTGTGCACTACATCATAAAAAGTAAAAATACCAAAGAAAACATTCCTAGCTCCTCCAAAATCCTGAGAAAAGAAGGTTGGCCTGTAGCAAGTAAGGTTAGGAATGATTTACAGAAGAAAAGAGTCAGCTTTTTGCTTCTGAAAAGCATATAGTCATCGTTTTCCTTATGGTATCCTTGAGCTCCTGGTTCCTGAGGCTGTAGATGAGGGGGTTCAGTGCTGGAGGCACCACCGAGTACAGAACTGACATCATCAGGTCCAGGGATGGGGAGGAGATGGAGGGGGGCTTCAGGTGGGAAAACACGACAGTACTGACAAACAGGGAGAGCACGGCCAGGTGAGGGAGACACGTGGAAAAGGCTTTGTGCCTTCCCTGCTCAGAGGGGATCCTCAGCACAGCCCTGAAGATCTGCACATAGGAGAAAACAATAAAAATAAAACAGCCAAAACCCAACAAACAACTTAATATAAGAAGTCCAATTTCCCTGAGGTAGCCTGAGTGTGAGCAGGAGAGCTTGAGGATGTGTGGGATTTCACAGAAGAACTGGCCCAGGGCATTGCCCTGGCACAGGGGCAGGGAAAATATGTTGGCTGTGTGCAGCAGAGCATTGAAAAACCCAGTGGCCCAGGCAGCTGCTGCCATGTGGGCACAAGCTCTGCTGCCCAGGAGGGTCCCGTAGTGCAGGGGTTTGCAGATGGCAACGTAGCGGTCGTAGCACATGATGGTGAGGAGATGAAACTCTGCTGAGATGAAGAACACAAAGAAAAAGAGCTGTGCAGCACATCCCTTATAAGAGATGGTTGTGGTGTCCCAGAGGGAATTGTGCATGGCTTTGGGGACGGTGGTGCAGATGCAGCCCAGGTCTGTGAGGGAGAGGTTGAGCAGGAAGAAGCCCATGGGGGTGTGCAGGTGGTGGTCGCAGGCTACGGCGCTGAGGATGAGGCCGTTGGCCAGGAGGGCAGCCAGGGAGATGGCCAGGAAGAGCCAGAAGTGCAGGAGCTGCAGCTCCCGCCTACCTGTGAATGCCAGGAGGAGGAACTGGGGCATGGAGCTGCTGTTGGGCATTTGCTGCCTCTGGGTATTTGTTTCCAACACAGGAGAAGAAGACAGTAAGAGGCCAGTTAGCGTGGACTTATCTAAACAAAGTCAAAGCTGTATTCTACAGACACTCCCCATGTCACACACAGACAGCCTTTTGATTTCCTAGGAGATCTTCCTTCAGCTCCAGTGCTGGGTCCCTACTCAACAGCATTTTCACTGTTTTAGCATCACTGCGCTTCTGTACAGGGGTTTCACATAACAAGGAGATGTTTAGGGACAGGTTTCCAACCTGGAGGGCAATTCAGAACTTGGAAGGCAACCTCAGGGAGACAGCCAAGTGTCCTTATGATGGCATTTGATTTAGGCAGACTCAGCTCCTTCCCCAGCAACACAGGCTGCACTGGTAGGGGTCATATTCCGTTTGCAGGTGCAAAAAGGACAGCTGAGACTAGTCCTGATGGGTCTAGCAGAGGTGATGCTGGTGCTGCCCACAGGTAGAGCAGTGGCTGAAAGCACATTAGGAAACTCAGATAGACCTACTGAGCACTCACAGTTCAGATGTCTCAGGGACTTGTCAAAATTAATACTTTCTTAATGATTTATTCCTCCCATTCCTCCAGAGTAGGAAACTGGAAACACAATCTCAGGAAATTTCTTTAACCTTATAAAAATCTTTGTCTTGGAAATATTCTGAGAGGGAGATGAAGCTCTGAGCATGTCCTCCTCCTCTACACTCCAGATAGTCTCAGAGTTGCACTTAGAGAATCTGTAGTTGGTGGGCAGTGCCAGCTTTACCAGATGCCTCCAAAAGCTGCAGTCCCACAGCCCTGCATGACCAGACTTCCTGTTCCAAGATCTGTTAAAAATTCTCCCCCAGTGAGGTCTCAGCATCATTCTATGTCTGACAGCCTTTAACTTCTCTCTGTCTCACTCCCCTGCCCCTGGTGCTGCAGGCAGTGCCCTCAGCCCCGCTGGGCTGTGCAGAGGAGCTGCTCACCAGCAGAGCTGTCTCTTTGAAGCTCTTCTTGATTGCCAGGAGTTCCCTGTGGTCCAGGAGCCCAGCCCAGCTCAGCAGCACAGCAACAGCCCCAGGCACTTCATGGCCCTCAGGGGTGGGGAGGGGGGGAGGAAGGGGGTTGGTGTTGTTTACATGAGACTCAGTCCCTGAGAGTAAGGTCAAACAACTTCTCAAGAAGTCAAAGTGAGATTCACACACTAAAATTTCCTTTAGTGCTAATGAATCTCACTGAGGGACACAACTGAGAACGTGTCCCCAGGTTCCAGTTAGAGCAGAAAACTGCAGACAGTGATGACAAGGATGGACAAGCAAGGGAAAGGTGGCTCTGATGCTGAGGAAAACTGGACTTGTTTCCTTAATCAAATGGACCAAGGCCTGACCCCCAGCCCCTGGGAAGGCAGATCCTGTCCCTGCCTCATTCCTCAGGGCTCTTCCTGGGGCACTGGGATGTGGGATGTGCAGTGCCAAGGGCAGGACCATGGGGTGGCACCTGCCAGGCTGCTGAGCAGGGACAAGGAGGCCATGAGGCCCCAGGGCTGCAAGGGCCACTCCCCTCCTCCTGGCATCAGGGGCACAGACAACAGCCATGGCCAAAGGCCTGCAGAAGGTGGCTGTGTCAGGGCCTTTCAGCTTCTCCCCATCCCTGTCTCCTCTCCAGCCCAGGCTGTCCTACGGTGTCCATGCCCTGCCCCTTTCCCTGCAGGCTGTCGTCATCCCCCCGGCTGCCCCACCTGGCTGGTACCTTCCTGCACTGACATCTCTGTGTCCTCCCTGGCTCTTCCTGCACACACAAAGCCTTGGGCTCATCCAGACTCCTTCTTTGTGACATATTGCACCACAACACTGACCTTGGAGGGAAATTTTTGACTTCTTGTCACCAGTCTAGGCCACCCCAGCTGCCCTTGGTGGCACTAGTTCTTTCTTAGGCTGTTTTCTGACAGGAAGAAAAGCTCCACCAGCTCTGACACCCCCCTTCCAGACCTCTCAGGCTACTCCTCTACTGTCCTCAGTCTTCACACCACTGACCCCTGAGTCCTCAGCCTCTATATACGGGTCATGTGCTTGAGGCCACAAATTCCTTCCTGGGAGATCTCTGGAACCTCTCCAAGGTTTTGGAAGATGACAATAGAGTGCTCTTATCCCAGGAAACACATAGGGACCCTTTTTTCCAAGGGTTGTCTTGGCAGAATGAGGCACAATATCTTTAAACTTTCTGGGACAAGGGAGCTCTGAGCACAGAGGGAGCTCCAAGTGCCAACCACTGGAGTGGGAGCTACAAATCATCAGGGCTTGTGTTCTTTGGAGGGCCAGACACTGGTGAGAGTGGTGTGTGTGTGTGTGCACATGTAAGGACTTGAAGGGCACAATGAACTGTCTCAAAACACTGTCAAAGCAGGAAAATCCCATAAGGCACCACAACACATAAGCGCTGGTGGCAAACAGGAAGGCCTTTAATTCCAAGGCCTAAAGGGAGGTGAAGCTTTGGAAGTAGCCCCCAGGACAGAATTACACTGTGCAGAGTGTGGGAAAGAGCAGACAGCCCCAACAGGAAGCCAGGGCTGGTAAGGCAGGTCTGGGGAACCCATCCAGACAAAGATTCCCACCTGCAGACTGGAAGCACACCGGGCAAAACTCCCACCGTGGCAAGCTGTGGGAAAGGAAGCAAGTCCTTGTGGATGTGCCAGCCCAAGCTGTGGGAACAGCATCTGCCCCCCTGAATACCCAGGGCTTGGGCTGTATAAAAGTGATAGCCCAGAAGCACAACTTGGGGACCCTCCACCAAGCAGAGCAGGGGGAAGAAGGACCGGCGGGAGCCTCAGGGTGTGATAAATTTACTTCATCTCTGTCTCTCTCTCACTGGCTTCCCACCACCACCTTCTTCTCTCTCTTTTTATTTCTTTCTTTCTCTCTTCCTCCTATTTACTGTTAAATCAAAGCTGGACTGCTGATTTTGGCACATGGTCTCCTTTGCAGCTGAATTTGGGCAGAGGTGTCTCTTAATAATGGGAACCTGACAGTATCCATGAGGTTTTACAGTGTGGGAATGACCACCAGATTCCATGAGGTTCCACAGAGTCACAGGGTCCATTTGGCTTCGTAAGGCTCTGTAGTGTGATAATGGACCCTTGATTCCATGAGTTTGCAAAATGTCTCAGCACTCCTTTGGTTCTAGGAGGCCCCAGATATCACAGTGTCCCCTTGGTTCCATGAGATTCCAAAGTGCTCCAGGAATCCTTTGGTTCCATGAGGCCTTGCAGTGTCACAGTGGTCCGTTAGTTCCATGAGATTCCACAGTGTCACAATGGCCCCTAGATTCCATGATGTTCCACAGTGTCACATGGATTCCTTTGCTTCCATGGGACCCTGCAGTGTGACAAGGGTCCCTTGATTCCATGAGGTTCCACAGTGCCAATATGGGCCCTTGATTTCTTGAGGTCCACAGTGTTCCAGGGTCCCTTTGTCTCCATGATACTCTGCAATGTCACAGTGGCCTCTTGATTCCATGAGGTTCTGAAAAGTCTCAAGGTTCCTTTGGTTCCATGAGGCCCTGCAGTGTCACAGTGGCTTTTGAGTCCCCGAGGTTCCTCAGTGTCACAATGGCCCCTTGATTCTATGAGGGCCCAAAATGTCTCAGGGTTCCCTTGGTTCCATGAGGTCCTTCATGGAACAATGCTCCCTTGATTCCATGAGATTCCACAGTGTCTCAGGGCTCCTTTGGCTCCAGAAGGCCCTACAGTGTCACAAGGGTCCCTTTACTCCATGAGGTTCCACAGTGTCCTTGCTGGAACACACATGGCTGTAATGTTGTCACTCCTGCAGAGCTGCCTCCAGCTCTGGGCTCCAGCACAGGAAGGACATGGACCTGTTGGAGCGAGTGCAGAGGGGAGAAGCAAGGGGATCAGAGGGATGGAGCAGCTCTGCTGTGAGGAAAGGCTGAGAGAATTGGCACTGTTGAGGCTGGAGAAAAGGCGGCTTTGGACTGACCTAATGTGGCCTTCTGGTGCCTGAAGGGAGCCAACAAGACAGATGGAGACAGACTTTGGACAAGGGCTTGGAGTGACAGGACAAGGGGAATAGCTGCACAGTGAGAAAGGGCAGGGTTAGATGGGATATTAGGAAGAATTTCTGGACTATGAGGGTAGTGAGATCCTGGCACAGGTTGCTCAGAGAAGTTCTGTCTGCCCCATCCCTGGAAGTGTTCACAGCCAGGTTGGATGGGGCTCTGAGCTCTGAGTCTAGTGGAAGGTGTCCCTGCCCATGGCAGGGGGTTGGACTGAGATGCTCTTTAAGGTCCCTTCCAACCCAAATCATTCCATGATTCTGTGACTGGGGGGGGATGTGGTGGTCAGAGTTGACGGGCACAGAGACCCCAAAATGATGGAGTTTTCCATTCTGGGTGGAGGAAGGAGGGGGTAGCAGAACTGACACCCTGGACTGCTGGTGGTCAGACTTTGTCCTGTTTGGGAGACTGACTGAGCTGGGTGTGAGTGTGGATGTGCTGGAGGGCAGGAAGGTTCTTCAGAGGGATCTGGACAGGCTGGATGAAGAAGGCCAAGTGTCAGGGCCTGCCCTTGGGTCCCAACAACCCCCTGGAATGCTCCAGGCTGGGGGCAGAGGGGCTGGAGAACTGCTCAGCAGGAAGGGACTAGGGGGTGCTCCTTGACAGCGGCTGGATATGAGGCAGAGTGTGCCCAGGGGGACAAGAAGGCTGAGGGCATCGTGGCTTTTGTGGAGAAGAGTGTGGCCAACAGGAGCAGAGAACTGATTGCCCCTCTGTGCTGGGCACTGCTGAGGCCCCACCTGGAGTGCTGTGTCCAGTTCTGGCCCCTCAGTGTAAAAAGGCCCTTGAGGGGTTGGAGCGTGTCCAGAGAAGGGAACGGAGCTGGGGAAGGCTCTGGAAAACATGTCTGCTGAGGGAACTGGGCTTGTTGAGTGTGGAGAAGGGGAGGCTCAGGGGGGACCTCATTGCTCTCTACAATGACCTGAAAGGAGGTTTTAGTGGATGTGGGAGTCGGTCTCTTCTGCAAAGTCTTTAGTGACAGGAAGAGAGGAAACAGCCTTAAATTGCATCAGGCAAGGTTCATATTAGATATTCAAAAACCCTTTTTCCACTGAGAGAGTGTTCAGGCATTGGAAGAAGTAGCCCAGGGAGGTGGTGCAGTCTCTGGAAACATTCAGGTGGCATCTGGATGTAGCGCTTTGGGATGGGGTTTAGGGGTGATTCTGGTGGTGCTGGGTTGACGGTTGGACTAGAAGATCTGGAAGGTCTCTTCCAACGTTGATGATTCTGTGATTCTCTGACCTGTCATCCCTGTTTGCAGGTTTGTGCTCTAACAAGACCCTGGGGATGTTTTCTCAGTTGGGTTCACAGAGGTTGTGTTGAGTGAGCTTTTTTCCTCTACGATCAAAACAAGGAGTAATTAATGCTAAATCCAGCAGATGGCTTTCAAGTAATAACTTGGTCCAGTTTGTCCAACTGTGTCCAAAGAGGTGAGGAAAATCTGGAACTTTAGAAGGGTTAGTTTTTTACCTCATTAGCAGGATATCCAGGGATGCACCAAGTGCCTTCCAGTGATAAGCACAAGAGACCAGTAGACAGTGACAATATTGTTCTAATGCTAATCTCACTGGAGCACAGAGGGAGATCACATCTGAGTTATGTTTCTTTAATTAGTGATTGGAAACAAAGAGAAAATCACATAGTTGATGACACTTTAGGGTCTATTTCACACTCTTAACAAGAAGGTATTTTGCAGCTGGACTTTGAATAAGGTTCCATGGTATATTGCAAATTTCTGTCTCAACAGTCTACTTCTTCCCAAAGAAATTCTCAGCAGCTAACACCCTTTCATCATCTGGCTCTTTCCCTGATGGCTTGAGCTTGTTGCTCCTTTTGGTAAATACCCATTTGACACAATGCACTGGGCAGTTTCTGCCAAGTACCACTGAATCTTAATTGTTCCCTTGCCTTGAGGTAGTTGTGCTTTAAGAATCTGGCTGTTCAGATGCCCTGAAATGTCTATAGTATTTCAATGGGAAGAAGCTTCAAGATATGCTGTTTGGCACACAGGAAAAATTACCATGCCCAGAGAGCCATGGAAATGTGGGTGCTGCTCAGTAATGCCCCTGGACTGGGACAGGCACTGCTGACGATTTTTTCCTTCCCCTCTCTGATTCCATTCCCACTGTTTTGTACAGACTCCTTGGGGTCAGATTTTGCACTGTACAGTTTGATAAGTTAGTGCAGATGTGTGTTTGCAGGCATGTTCTTATTTTGTATTCCCTGATCAAATCCAGTAAACTGATACCTGGCTTGGGCTTCCCCCCCTGCCAAAGTACTATTTTTATTTATTTCTACAGAACATCTTGGAAAATGAAGGTACACTTAGTCCCAGTTTACTTGCTGCTGTAATCTCTTCACCTTTTTTCCTTTTCCGCTCCCCCAAACTGATGGGTAACTGTGAAACCCAAGGTCAGGAATGTGGTTGGAATTCCAGGCCCCAGTCTGGGAGAGGTGACACTTTCAGTCCCTGGGGGAAGAAGCCAACTGCTTTGTTTGTCAACATGCAAAGGACAGCCCAGGATTTCTGGTTCTCCAAGCAGCAGCACTGGCAGGGAAGAGAGCTGCTGGCTTGGATGGAAGAGGGTTGATAGAAAAGTAGTGATGGCTCACAGGGGGAGAGGAAAAAAGTGTTATTTGGGGCTGTAAAGCGGGGGGAGATGACAAGCTAACAAGGGAGTGGAAACCATGTGAACAGCAAAAGGAGGGCTTAGAGGAGACAGATCAGGACAGAAGGAGAGATCATCATGTTTCAGCTCCTGAATATCTAATCTCAGGAGATAATGAAGGAAAGTAGAAATGAAGCTCACCTGTCCTTTGGTGAGTTTCCAAATGGATTAGGTGTCATATTTTAAGGAGGCTGTATTGCAGGGAATTTAATACAGAGAAGTGACCATATCAAATGACACATGCATAGGGATTCATTATGGTTGATATTTATATAAGAAAACACATACACATGCAAAGTTTTGAAAGCATTTTGGAATAAAAAGTATCGAAAAAGAGTTATTTTGTGTATAAATCTATAAAGAGACACCTGGAGAGATACTCAGTACAAACAATATATTGGAACCAGCCCCTAGCAACAGGCCCCGATGATGCAAAAAATTATGCTACATTGGCCCCAAAACCCCAAAGCCCACATATCTTTATTAGTAGACACACTGTTCCAAAAAAATAAAGGAGTGTTAGAGGCATAACACTGGGTGCGAGTGGTGTTTTTTTAATAGAGCAAAAGTCCCAAGGAAAAAAGCCGTCAACAAAAGCTGTGCAATGTAGCACTGGATTGCAACTGTCGACCAAAAAGACTGCAGTCTTTTATCCAGCAACAAATGCCAAACACACACTAATGGAGGTGGTAAGTCTCCCTGAAGGGGAGCTGTTCTTCTTTCTTTCCTAACTCTGCAGCTTTCTAGGTTGCCTTGGCTCAGTGCATCCTCCCAGGATGATTGGATCATTTTGGATGGAGAGGTCATCTAGTCCAACTGCCTCAGCAAATGCAAGGCAACAGCAGGAAGGCAGAACTGTCAAACTTGGAAGAGTCCACAAAGACCCTGGAGATGTGGTACAAGCTGGAGAAGTTTGTCTTTCTGGGATTGCACAGTGTCTTTGGTTGCAGCAGCAGGTTGTCCCTGTGACCCTGTGGATAACTGTGCAGACCTGGACTCTGGTCTGTCTTGCTGTGAAATCATTCCAAAGGGGAAGAGCTGTTTGCACAACAGTTCAGTTCTGATATTAAATACATTCCCTTAGTTTGACTGAAGGCAAAAAGGAACAGAGAGTACTTCTATTTTTAAGATTTCCAGTTCGTTGACTGAGATCTATTTTCAGCAGGTTTCCCAGTGTTAAACTTCCCCCTGCTCTAAGGAGTCAGACAGGGAATGCAACTTCTGAAAGGCCAGCAGATCAGGGGGAAGTGTATGATACCCACTCTTGGTAGGCTGTAGCAGAAAGGAAGCCAACATGTGACAGAGTCACCTTTTCTACAGGTCAAACCCCTGCAGCTACCTCGATGTGAGGAGGATGTGATGTCATACGAGACCTGCGATGTCACAGAAGAGGATGTGATGTCACAGAGGAGGATGTGATGTCATAGGAGACATGCAATGTAACAGACGAGGATGTGATGTCACAGAGGACGATGTGATATCACAGGAGAGTTGTTATGTCACAGAGGAGGATTTGATGTCATAGGAGACATGCAGTGTCACAGAGGAGGATGTGATGTTACAGGAGAGCTGTGATGTCACAGAGGAGGATGCGATGTCATAGGAGACATGCGATGTCAGAGAGGATGATATGATATCCCAGGAGAGCTGTGATGTCACAGAAAAAGATGTGATGTGACACAGGAGGATGTGATGTCATTGGAGACCTGCAATGTCACAGAGAAAGATCTGATGTCACAGGGGGGCTGTAATTTCACAGAGGAAGATGTGATGTCATAGGAGACATGCGATGTAACTGAGGAGGATGTGATTTCACCGGAGAACTGTGATGTAACAGAGGAGGATGTGATGTCACAGGGGAGGATGTGATGTCACTGAGGAGGATGTGATTTCAGAGAGGAGGATGTGATGTCACAGAGAACGATGTGATGTTACATGAGAGCTCTGATGTCGCAGAGGAGGATGTGAGGACATAGGAGACATGCGATGTCACAGAGGAGGATGTGATGTCATAGGGGAGATGTAATCTCACAGAGGAGGATGTGATGTCACAGGAGAGCTGTGATGTCACAGAAGATGATGTGATGTCATAGGAGAGCTGTGATGTCACAGAGAAGGATGTTATGTCACAGGGGAGTTGTGATGTCACAGAAGAGGATGTGATGTCATAGGAGACATGCAGTGTCACAGAGGAGGATGTGATGTCACAGAGGAGGATGTGATGTCACAGGACAGCTGTGATTTCCTTGGAGCGCTGTACTGTCACAGAGGACGATGTGATGTCACAGGAGAGCTGTAATGTCACAGAGGAGGACGTGATGTAATAGAAGACATGCGATGTCACAGAGAAAGATGAGATGTCAAAGCAGAGCTGTAATGTCACAGAGGAGGACATGATGTCATAGGAATCCTGTGATGTCACAGAGGCGGATGTGAGGTCAAAGGAGAGCTGTGATATCACAGAGGAGGATGTGATGTCACAGGAGACCTGTGATGTCATGGAGGAAGACGTGATGTCACAGAGAAGTATGTGATGTCACACGGAGCTGTGATGTCACAGGGGGGGATGTGATGTCATAGGAGACATGCAGTGTCACATAGGAGGATGTGATATCACAGAGAACGATGTGATGTCACAGGACAGTTGTGATGTCACAAAGACGATGTGATGTCATAGGAGACATGCAATGTCACAGAGAAGGATGTGAAGTCCCAGAAGACCTGTGATGTCTCAGAGGCGGATGTGATGTCACAGAAGGGGATGTGATGTCATAGGAGACATGCGATGTCACAGAGGAGGATGTCATGCAACAGTGGGCAATGTGATATCTCTGGAGTGCTGTAATGTCACAGAGGAGGACGTGATGTAATAGGAGACATGAGATGTAACAGAGAAGTATGTGATGTCACAGCAGGGCTGTAATGTCACAGAGGACGATGTGATGTCACAGAGGAGGACGTGATGTAATAGGAGACATGAGATGTAACAGAGAAGTATGTGATGTCACAGTGGAGCTGTAATGTCACAGAGGAGGATGTGATGTCATAGGAGACATGCGATGTCACAGAGGATGATGTGATGTCACAGAGAAGGATGTGATGTCACAGGAGAGCTGTGATGTCACAGAAAAAGATGTGATGTGACTGAGGAGGGTGTGATGTCATAGGAGACATGCGATGTCACAGAGGAGGATGTGATGTCACAGGGGAGGATGAGATGCCATAGAAGACATGCGATATCACAGAAAAAGACTTGATGTCACAGAGGAGGATGTTAAGTCACATAAGCAGATATGATGTCACAGAGGAGGATGTGATGTCCCAGTGGACCTGTGATGTCACAGAAGAGGATGTGATGTCATAGGAGACACGCGATATCTCAGAAACGGATGTGATGTCAGAGAGGACGATGTGATGCCACAGGAGAGCTGTTATGTCACAGAGGAGGATGTGATGTCACAGGAGACATGCGATGTCACAGAGGAGGATGTGATGTCATAGGATACATGCGATGTCAAAGAGGATTATGTGATGTCACAGAGAAGATTGTGATGTCACAGAGGAGGATGTGATGTCATAGGAGACATGCGATGACACAAAGGAGGATGTGATGTCACAGAGAAGACTGTGATGCCACAGGAGAGCTGTGATGTCACAGAATAGGATGTGATGTCACAGAGGAGGATGTGATGTCATAGCAGACCTGCGATGTCACAGTGGAGGATGTGATTTCAGAGAGGAGGATGTGATGTTACAGGGAGCTGTGATGTCACAGGGGAGGATGTGATGTCATAGGAGACATGCAGTGTCACATAGGACGATGTGATGTCACACAGAACAATGTGATGTCACAGGAGAGCTGTGATTTCATAACAGACCTGTGATGTCACAGAGGAGGATGCGAAACCAAAGGAGACCTGCGATGTCACAGAGGATGATGTGATGTCACAGGAGAGTTGTAATGTCACAGAGGAGGACGTGATGTAATAGAAGACATGCGATGTCACAGAGAAGGATGTGATGTCACAGCGGAGCTGTAATGTCACAGAGGAGGATGTGATGTCATACTAGACATGCCATGTCCCAGAGGATGACGTGATGTCACAGTGAAGGATGTGATGTTAGAGAAGAGCTGTGATGTCACAGAGTAGGATGTTATGTCACAAAGGAGGATGTGATGTCATAGGAGATCGGCGACGTCACGGAGGAGGATGTGATATCATAGGAGACATGCAATGTCACAGAGAAGGATGTGATGTCACAGAGAAGGATGTGATGTCACAGGGAGCTGTGATGTCACAGGGGAGGATGTGATGTCATAGGAGACATGCAATGTCACAGAGGAGGATGTGATGTCATAGGAGACATGCAACGTCACAGAGGAGAATGTGATGTCCCAGCGAACCTGTGATGTCACAGGAAAGGATGTAATGTCATAGGAGACATGCAATGTCTCAGAGAAGGATGTGATGTCACAGAGGACTATGTGATGTCACAGAGGAGGATGTGATGTCACAGGGGAGTTGTAATGTCACAGAAGAGGATGTGATAACATAGGAGACATGCATTGTCACAGAGGAGGATGTGATGTCACAGAGGACTATGTGATGTCACAGAGAACGATGTGATGTCACAAGAGAGTTCTGATGTCATAGGAGAGCTGTGATGTCACAGAGATGGATGTGATGTCATTGGAGTCATGTGATGTCACAGAGGAGGATGTGAAGTCACAAAAGACTATGGGATGTCGCAAAGCCCGATGTGATGTCACAGGAGAGCTGTGATGTCATAGGAGAGCTGTGATGTCACAGAGGAGGACGTGATGTCATAGGAGACATGGAATGTCACAGAGAAGGATGTGATGTCACAGCAGAGCTGTAATGTCACAGAGGAGGATGCGATGTCATAGGAGACATGCGATGTCACAGAGGACGATTTGATGTCACAGAGGAGGATGTGATGTCACAGGAGAGCTCTCATGTAATAGAAAATGATGTGATGTCACAGAGGAGGATGTGATGTCATAGCAGACCTGTGATGTCACAAAGGAGGATGTGATGTCACAGGGGATGATGTGATGTCATAGGAGACATGTGATATCACAGAAAAATATTTGATGTCAGAGAAGTGATGTTATGTCACACAGGAAGATGTGATGTCACAGGGAGCTGTGATGTCACAGAGGAGGATGTGATGTCATAGGAGACATGAGATGTAACAGAGAAAAATGTGATGTCACGGAGGAATATGTGATGTCATAGGAGACATGTGACGTAACAGAGGAGGATGTAATGTCACAGGAGAGCTGTGATTTTATAGGGGAGTTGCTTATTTAACACCACACATTTACAGACTAACCTTGGACATAGATATGGACAGACACCTCTATCACCCTGGGGATAGAGCCTCAAGCATGTGCTGCCATTGGAATGGGAGCCACAGAATCAAAGAAACAGCTGGGTTGGAAAAGACCTCCGAGATCATCAACTCCAACCCTGGATCCAACCCCGCCGTGCTTCCCAGACCATGGCACTGAGGCCACATCCACTCTCACCTTCAACACCTCCAGGGACGCTGACTCCACCCTCTCCCTGCCCAGCCCATTCCAAGGCCTGATTACTCTCTCGGCAAAAAATTGCTTCCTAATATCCAACCTAAACCTCCCCTGGCACAGCTCAAGACCCAGCCCTCTTGTCCTACTGCTGCTTCCTGGCACAACAGCCCCACCCCCACCTGGCTCCAACCTCCTGGCAGGGACTTGCAGAGAGTCAGGAGGTCTCCCCTGAGCCTCCTCTTCTCCAGCCTCAACACCCCCAGCTCCCTCAGCCTCTCCTCACCCCACTTGTGCTCCACTCCCTTCCCCAGCCTCGCTGCTCTTCTCTGCACCTGCTCCAGCCCCTCCAGGGCCTTCCTCAACTCAGGGGCCAGAGCTGGACACAGCACTCCAGGGGTGGCCTCACCAGCGCTCAGTCCAGCCCAACAATCACTTCCCTGCTCCTGCTGACATACTCTTCCTCACACAGGTCCCTCTGCAGACCCCTCCTGCCTTCCAGCACATCAACACACACCCAGCTTGGTGTCACCTGCACATTTGCTGATGAAATGCCTGGTTCTGCAGCAGCTGCAGATGCTCAAGGGGCAGCAGGACCAAGTCAGGGGCCTGGGGTGGCCTGGGGAGCCTTGGGGTCTGGGAGGGTCCTGGGGGAGCTGGGGAGGGGCTTTGGGGATTGGGAGTACAGACCAGGACAGACCAGTACAGACCAGGACAGACCAGGACAGACCAGTACCTCCTCACTGCTCCCCAGATCTCTCCTGGAGCTGGGCCACATTGTTGTGGGACACCTGAGAACCCCCCAGTGCTCTCCCATTACAGCCCAGTGCCCCCAGTACAGCCCACTGTGTTCCTGTCCCAGGGTGCCGGGTGATCCCTCTTGGGGGGGGTTGGAGGCATTTTGAGGGGGACTGGGGGAGATTTGGGGGGATCGGGGGGAGGGGTTGGATGGGGATTTGAGGGGTTTGGGGGGGCTTTGGGTGCATTTAGAGGAGTTAAAAGGGGTGTTGGGAGGGCAAAGGGATCTGTAGGGGGAGGGGATTGAAGGGAAAATGGGGATTAGGGGACATTTGGGAGGGGTTAATGATGTCTGTGGGTAAAGAGGAGGGGCAGCACCACGCTCAGGTGAGTCCTGAGACCTCCCTGGTGTCCTCAAGAACTTCTTGGTGTCCCTAATTTTCCCCCTTAAGACCCTGAGACTCTCCTGGTGTCTCCAATGTCCCCAGGGCCTCCCCATCACTCCAATTCCCCTCTTGACAGCCCCAATTCCACTGTCCACAAACCCCTCCCCACTCTCCCCAGTGTACCCAAACCCCATCCCTGATGTCCCCAACCCTCCATCTCACCCCAGGAGCCCCACCTGGACCCTATGACCACAAAAACGACACCCCCCCCCTCACAGAAAGGCCAAGGGCATCTGGGGACACGTTGGGGACAGCTGGGGGGCTTTGGGTGATTACTGGGACACACTGGGGGGAACCAGGGGGCACTGGGAGGGACTGGGGGGTTACTGAGGGATGCTGGAAGAGCACTGGGAAGGACTGGGGAGTTACTGGGGGATTACCAGGACACACGGGGGGACACTCGGAAGTTACTGGGCCATACCGGGGGTTACTGGGTGCTCACTGGAGCATTTCTGGGCCATACTGGGGGGCAGTGGGAGGTCACTGGGACACACTGGCTGGTCACTGAGGGGGTTACTGGGCCGTACTGAGGGTCACTGGGAGGTCACTGGGCTATACTGGGGGCACTGGGATCCCCTTACCTGGATGTGGTACATCTCCCCCCCAGACTTTGGGGGGCACCCCCAGGACCCCTCCCCTGGGGGCTGGGGACCCCCGGAACACACTACTAGGCTTTAGGGGACCCCTGGGCCCCCTTCCCTGTGGGGTCTCTGTGTGATGAGTACTGGGGGTCTCTGTGATCCCCTTTCCCTGGGCTCGGTTCGCCGGGACGGACAGAGCGCTGTGGCGGGAAAAGTAATGGCGGATCGCGCAGAGCCTCATGGAGTTGCAGTTCCCGCATGAGTACTCCGCCAGCGCGCCTGCGCAGTGCAGGCAGGGCGTTGGTAGAGCCCCCCAACGCGGTTTCCCGGCCCCGCGCTCTGACCCTCGGCAACCCCCGAACCCTCGTGCTAAACCCTCCCGAGCCCTCCAGCCTTTCCACCCACAGCCGCGCTCCCCGCAGCCCCCGAGGGGATCCCCAGAGCCCCGCTCTCCCGCAGGCCCCGCCAGCTCACAGTACAATACGGAGCCAGCGCCATCTTTGCTTCCCGGAAGCAACCACGGCGCTCTGCGCGCGCAACGCCTTTACTGACCCCCCGCCCTCCCCCCCCTTCCCCTGCCCGCCGCGCTCCCGTCAGGAATGTTTGCACGGACGGTGCCGCAGCGCCCTCAGCCTGAACTGAACCTGGTTTTACCTCATGAAATCTTTGATCTCTGTTAGCCAAGCCCCTCTTTCCTTCCCCAGTTGTCTTGTCCTTTGCGGGGGGGTCATAGCGGCCCTTTGCACTCGAGCGGACTGAGGTTTCTACGAGAAAGGGCCAGTCCCCTTTCCCAGGGGCAGCTTCTCCCAACAGAACCCTTCCTGGGGGGATGTGTGGGGATTCCTACCTTGGCTGGGGACCCCCCCAAGATACTGCTGGAGGTTGAGAGCAGAGATCTGCCCACGAGCGTTGGTCTGGGGGAGTTCCATCCATCCCTAATTAAGAATTATTGCTTTTGTACCAGCTTCCGTAGAATTGATCTTATCCTGTACTCCTGGTAGTTTTAGTGTTTATATTGTGCAGTAAAAAAATTCTGATGAAGATCTTTTGTCTGATTATTTGTAATCTTAAATAATTCCTTTCTATCAATAGATCTGATTTGCCATCATTAAAATCTGGGGGACAAAAAAGTTTCAGTCACACCTCTGTAATTCCTCTAAACTGAAACTGTTGGCATAATGCAAGGCTGAGATTGGATCCAGCAGCCTCCAGCACCCCACAGGAAGTTGGGAGCTCAGGGGGGCTACCCCCTTTTGCCAACACCCCTGTGCCCAAAGACCCTCGTAGGACCATCTGACTCACCAGACCACCCTCCCTTTTCCATGCTTCTCCCTCTTTCTTCCATTTTTCCGTAGTCCCCTCAATCCCCACCCCACCCCTGGATTACTCTGGGGGTCCCAACCCCCATTTTTCCCTCCTCTCATGTCTTCCACATCATCCCCCAATCCCCAGCTTCCTCCAAATCAGTCTGGGGTCCCACCACCCCAAAAAGGGGTTAGGTGGGGTCCTGGGTGGGCTCTGAGTATGTTTGAGGGGTTCTCTGGGGCCTGTGGGGAGATTTAGGGGGGTCCCAGCACCTTTTGGGGTGAGCTGGGTGCTTTTTAAGGGGCAGGTGCCCCACCAAGACCCTCCCAGAGCGGGTTGACACTGGGGGAACACAGGGTGTCCCCATTCCTGATCCATCCTGGGGCCAGTTCTGCCCCCTGGGCAAACTCGGCTCCACCCCTTGGGATTCCCCCAAGCCCCTCCCCCACTGCCCCCCAATAATCGGGACTGGGGAGAACTGGGAAGCTTTACTGGGATCACTGGGAGCAGCCGATCGGAGGCAGAGTGACAGCAGGGGAGGGGGGGACACACGACCCCCCCCAAAATCCTCACGGGGATGGGGGGGGGGTCCAGGCTGTGCCCGAGGCCCTGGGGAGGGGCTGCGGCTGCCGCCGGCTCAGGAGCTCTGTGGGGCGAGAAAAGGGGGTGACACTGGGGTGGGGGGACAGGGGGGACACTGGGATACACCAAGACCCCGACTGGATCCAGTGGGACCAGAACTGAGGCAACGGGGATCATACTGGGAGCACCTGGCAGCACTTTGGAGGCAACTGGGATATACTAGGAGTGACTGGAACCACAGTAGGGGTGACTGGGAGCAACTGCAACCACACTGGGGGCACCGGGGATCATACTGGGAGAACTGGGCCCTTGCTGGGGTCATGCTGGGGTCATACCGGGAGTGACTGCAATAATCCTGGGAGTGTGCGAGAGGGACTGCAGCCATACTGGGGATGAGTGGGATCAAACTGGCTCCATACTGGAAGTGTCTGGAAGTCACTGGTATCATACTGGTGGCAACTGTGATTGTACTGGGATCATACTGGATCAGACTAGGATCATACTGGGAGCAACTGGTTCTATGCTAGGGGCAACTGGGAGCTTCTAGGATCCCTCTGGGAGGAACTGGAAGCAACTGGGACCATGCTGGGCACAACTGGGATCATATTGGGAGCAACTGGGCCCACAGTGAGGGTGGCTGGGGTCATACTGGGAGTGACTGGGAGCATTCTGAGGGCAGCTGGGACTACGTTGGTGCAACTGGGATATACTGGGAGGAAGTGGGATCATGCTGGAGGTGACTGGGATCATACTGGGAGTGACTAAGTCCCCACTGAGGGTGACTGGGAGTGGCTGGGAGCAACTGGGATCATGCTGGAAGCTACTGGGAGCATTCAGGAGTGAGTGGGACCACACTGAGGGCAACTGGGATATAGTGGAAGAGAACAAGAGAGACTGGGATCACACTGGAACTGACTGGGAGCATACTGGGAGTGACTGGGAGCATGCTGAGATCAACTGGGATATACTGGGAGTGGCTGGGAGTGACTGGGATCATACTGGGAGTGACAGGAACCATAGTAGGGGTGAATGGAAGCAACTGGAACCACATTGGGAGCAACTGGGATTTTACTGGAAGCAGCTGGGCCCCTACTGGGGTCCTGTTTGGGTCATACTGGGAGTGACTACAATACTACTGGGAGTGTGTGAGAGGGACTGCAACCATACTGGGGATGAGTGGGATCAAACTGGCTTCATACTGGAAGTGTCTGGAAGTCACTGGGATCATACTGGGGATGACTGGACTCATACTGGGATCATACTGGGATCAACTGGGACCATGCAGAGGGCAAATGTCATCCTCCAGGGAGTGACTGGGGCCATACTGGACTCAGACTGGGAGTCCCTGAGAGTGAAAGGAACCATCCTGGGGGTGGCTGGGAGCAACTGGGATCACCATGGGGACAACTGGGATCCTATTGGGAGTGACTGGGAGTGACTGGGATCATAGTGGGAGTGACCAGCATCATACTGGAATCATAGTGGGAGTGACTGTAAGGGATCAGGATCAAACTGGGAGTGACTGGAACTATGCAGGGGGGAACTGGGAGCCATTGGGACCATACTGGAAGGCAACTGGGAACATCCTTGGAGCAACTGGGATCATGCTGGAAGCAACTGGGAGTAACTGGGAGGGTAAGGGTGCATGCTGGAGGCAACTGGAATAAACTGGGAGTGAGAGGGAGTAACTGGGATCATCCTGATGGAAACTGGAACCATCCTGGGGCAAGTGGAAGTAACTGGGTATAACTACGAGCATGCTGAGGGCAACTGGGATATACTGGGAGTGTCTGCAACCATACTGAATGTGACTGGGACCACACTGGAAGCGACTTGGACCATGCTGGAGGCAACTGGGAGCAACTGGGAGTGACTGGATCTACAGTGGGGCAACTTGGATTGACTGGGACCATGCTGGGGGAAGACTGGGATCATACTTGGATTGACTGGATCTATGCTGGAGGCAACTGGGACAAACTGGGACCATTCAGGGGGCAACTGCAATCGTACAGGGATCATACTGGGACCATACTGGGATAAGACCAGGATCATAATGGGAGCAACTGGGTCTGTGCTAGGGGCAACTAGGAGCAACTGGGATCACACCGGGAAGAACTGGGAGCAACTGGGACCCTGCTAGGGACAACTGGGATCATATTGGGAGCAACTGGGCCCACAGTGAAGGTGGCTGGGGTCATACTGGGAGTGACTGGGAGCATTCTGAGGATGGTTGGGACCATGTCGGTGCAACTCATCACTGGTTGCTAAAGTCATCACATACCTAAAATAAACCTGAAACTCTGCTTTTCAGTTAACCTGCTGTCTTGCAGTCAAATTATCAGACATTGCAATTACAAACAACTAGAAGAGGACCAAAACTGCATTCAGCAGGTGTGTTTTGGAAAAAAATCCTAAAATTTCCGGGTGTTGTCAATCAAAACAGCTGTTTAAATTACACTTTTACGAATCCCAAAAATCCAATGGGATTGAACAAGCTCGTGGTAGAAGACAACCTGCTGGCATATCTAAATTGTCTTTTGATTTGCTGCAACATTAGAAAACAGACATTAACTTGGAACTGGCAAAATCAGCATGAAAAATCTAATAGACTAACGTGGGAGTTGGTTGTTTTGAGGAAAACAGTTTCCTGATCTTCAGTTGATATTGCCAAAATGACAAATTTAAGTATTAACAACAGTATCTCTGATGTATTTTGGAGTTCAAGCCATCCATCAAAGTGTTTACTGGCAACAACGGGAACGCTAATCCTGATTTTCAATCAGAGAGTTTATTCATTGTTCTAACTAAACATACTTGGAGTTATGTGTGGCCTTAATACTGCTAAAAAGCCATACAGATTGTCTGCCAGTAAAATAAGGGACTGGGAAAAACACTGTGACCACTTCTCTCCCCACACCACCCAGTGGCAAACACAAGAGACCCATGGGTAGGCTTGTGTAGGTTGCACTGACAAATATTAATTAGGTATTTTACTTAGAGGGTCTCTTCACTGGGTAGCAAAATAAATCTTCTGGGAGGAAAATTGTGATTTTCCACAGAAACTTTTCTTGTTGGGTTCCAGTGACAATGCTTAATTAACAGCTATTTATATCCCAACCATTACTGACCTTTCACTGGACTTTGTTAACTACTGAGACAAATACTCAAGACCTCTGTGTTTTTTTTCACCTTTTAAAATTAGTTTCCAACAGAAGGAGTTGCAAAAACATCCTACAGTTTTCTTCAAAAACTTTAAAGTCAAAAAAAGACTACGAAATTACAAGACAAATCTTAAAACCTTTTCTTCATCTTCTTTTCAGGCAGGCCAAGATTACAATGGTTGTAAAGTGTTCTGCTGTGTGTTCCCTCATCATTTCTTACTTGGTCATCTTGACCTTGTTTATCTGTCTGTCTGCACACACCTTTGGCAGCAACCCTACAGCAACCCTACAGCCCAAAAGAGACAGAACACTCTTCATCAGCAGAAT
>NW_020885228.1:0-31913 GCF_003945725.1 Corapipo altera
TGTTTCTGACATGTAAAAAAAAAGATGTGGGATGAGCCTCATGAATTCTATATCCAAGATTGATGGATACTGCTAAATACCTCTTTTGCAGCTTAGTCAATAGACAGTCTACCTTTTGGCAGTGGCAGGAAACATAGAATCACAAAATATCCTGGAAAGATTAAATGACTGACTTTCAGTATCTCCTAACCTTTCTGTTGTTCTTTACTCAGCTGTATGGCAACCGCCTACTCCATTTGCCCTGTAAAACAGAAATGCTTTCTCCATTCCAATGTATCTCCTCTTTTCCTTCCCCCTGGGTAAAGCTCAACAGGACTTGAACTCAGCAAGTTGGTAATTAATTAAATAAATGAAAAGCATAACCCCTGAGGTTTGACCTGAGAGCGGAAATGGCTCTGGCCCCTCAGTGACACGGAATGTGATTACTGAAAGATTAACAATGGGAAAGACAGCTGAAGAAACTACCCGAATAGATAGTCACAAGATGCCTTTCCACTCTACTAGACCAAGAGCCATGCAGCTGGGTCTTAACAGATGGTCTCAGTCTCTTGTAAAATATTTAAGTATGCCTTAATTCTATCTTAGGATTTCTACAGAAGAAAGAGCCTCAATTTATTGTATTTTTACTGCCGACAGCAATAGTCCATTGCAGTGGCAGTGAAAGCACAGAGACACACTGGGGTTACTCTGTCTTTCTGGCTGGCTGCCCACAGAGGCAAGGAAGTCCCTACCATTGTAATGCAGATGACAGAAAACAAAGCACACACTGCAGTTGAATTAATCGAAAGAAACCAACTGCACACCAAAACATAATTTAAACTTTATAAAGAAATCTTGCCATTATAATTAGCATTATGTATTTCTGAGAGATCCTCACCCAACTGAATTATTAAGCTGTGCAGAACAGAAGTGAAGCATTTTAAAACAATCAGAAAGATTTTTATGCAGTAGCCTGTTTGGAAAACGTGGGGGTTTTGTTTTGCATTTTTTGCTTTGGTTTAGTTTGGTTTGGATTTGGGGTTTTTTTGTGAGGGGGGAGGTGAGAAGGAAGGGGGAGGGTAGAAGGAGTAAACAAGGAAATATTAATCACCTCTGTATTTTCTCAACTCTAGTTCCAAACAGCACTCTGTGACCAGAGGACTTTCCAAAATAAATGGACTATAATGACTTAGATGTGAAATCCGCTTAATGACATGACCTGAGACTCCTAACTGCATGAACTTTATGAAAAATAAGTTTACTGACTTCAGAGGAATTATTCTTTATTTTCATCAGCTTAACGGAAAATAGAATTGTCCCAAAATTATGCTAAAATGAGAATACTACGATTTGAAAAATGAACTGTTTTCAGCCCTTAGACTGTTTTCTTATGATATTCTAATATTTCCTCATAAAACAAAGGTTTATTTAAAAAAGGTACAAGTAAAATTTTTATTGGAAAAGCATAGACAATCTCTCTATTCAACTCCCATACAGATAGCTTTGTCATCTTTTAAACACTGAAGCCCCTTAATCTTGGACAGGGGACTTCTGGACAAAGTGACTTCAACCTGTGTGTGTATTTTGGTGACAAATATGATTAAATTCCATTTGTTTTTTTTTTTTTCTCTAAGGCACATAATGCCTCCTAGTGTCTTTTTGTCACTCTCGCTTCCTTATTAATAAAATCCTGAGTGATCACAGGGACACCAGGAGCTCACAGATGCATGTTGGTTGCAAAGATTCATTTCAGCATATACACTGGTAAAAAATGAATAGAGGTCTGTAGTTCAGAAATATGTATATATATTAAGAAAACTGTTACACTTAAGGTAAATCCCATCTGCATTTTGAATAGAATTTTGGGAGTCTGCATTTTCTGACATAAACTGCAAAAACATCCATTATATTTTTCTATCAAATGACATATCATAGTATTACCAAGATTTAAGGCATTAAATACAATAGGGAAATCTATGCAATGATCTGTCTTTCACTGAAAAGGATCAAACAAAAAAATAAAATAGAATTTAGCCTTCCACATTAAATAAAAAGAATAAATATGGTGCACCACACCTGAAGTTTGCAGTCTTAGAATTTGAATTGCAGTTGTTCATCCACAGCTGGTTAGAAGCAAGCCATTACAAGATACAGTCTTGTATCTTGGATGTAACTTGGATGTTACCTCCTGAGTCAGGAAATGCTAGTGTACAGAGAATGAGTTTTTCAGTTGGTTGCTTGATAAACAGGAGTTTGCCACAAACTCAGTAATCACAGGATAGGTTGTAAAGGACCTCTGGAGATCACCTGGGGTAACCTCCTCTTCAAAGCAGGGTTGTCTAGGCCGTGTTGAGCTGAGCCCTGATGATCTCTAGGGATGGAAACTCCATAGCCATTCTGGGAAACCTCTGTTTTAATGTCTAATTCAAATGTCCTGCTTTTCTAACTTGTGCCTCATTTCTTATCCTTCCTATATCCACAACCCTGTAAGGGAAAGGCGATGTGGAGCAAGGACAGTCAAAGGTAAGTCAAGGGTAGAGAGACAAGTGCTGAGGGTTAGGGCAAGGTAGACTCATCAAGGGATGCAGCCACATGGTACCTGGTCAGGAGAGCAGGGCTGGGATGGGGATGATGACTGGGGTCAGCTGGGAGACCACCAATATCCAGGCAAATCCAGAGTGACCAGGCAAGCCTGAGGCCAAGGCAGTGAGTCAAAGCTGACACACAAAGAGCAGATGTCCAGATCCAGCCTGCTTGGCATGCAGCTCAGGCAGGGACCAGGTAGGAGTCAGTATTAATTATTTTATTTTATAATTATTTTGTGAACAATATTCACATATTTTATAGAAATATCTCAGAACCTTCAGCTATAGACCACTTCAGTTTATCTAATAAAAGGATTTCCGCTACTATTTTTTTGCCATTTTTACTTACTTTAATTCAAATTTGACTGCAGACTTCTCAGGGCAAGAAAAAATTTCTTTTCCATTGTTAAACTGCTAATACAGGTACTGTCATACTTCATATTGCATTAGGTAAAGTTTATTTACAGTTCTTCTGAAGGCTTATAACAATAAATACAGAACATCATAAAATGTCAGGTCAAACCAAAAAGGTTCAGAAATATATTATTGTATATTATGAATAAAGCTGGTAAACAAGGTTTGATGCAAGCATAAAAAGAGTTTATCTCATCCAATTTTGGAAATAAAGAACAGGAAAAACTGATAAAACAGGTGAAGTATTTGAGCCAAAAACCTAGACTTAAATGCTGGTGAAATAAACCATCAGAAATTCCCACTAGATTAATTCTGTCTTGCTCTCCTTTGAATCCCAGTCTCATTCTACTGGTGAATACTGCACCTATGAGTGCATAAGCTTTGCAATTTTGCAAGCCTGTTGATTATACTAAGACTCCACAGATAATACTACATACAGAATTCATTATCTTCCCTTGCCTATTCAGGAGAAAAAGTTATTCATCACTGTGAGAATTAAAAACCATATCGCAATCATATCAAAATTCATTACCCTCTCAAAATTTTGATTCTGTTCTTCAATCTAAGCTCATAAAAACTTGTGCACTGACATAAAAAAAGCACACTCTTGCTTCCATCTCCACCCGTTCAACCATTAAAAGAGACTATAAGGGGAACATAAGGAAGAATTTTTTTACAACGAGGATGGTGAGGCACTGCAACAGGTTTCCCAGAGAAGCTGTGGCTTCCCATCCCTGGAGGTGTTCAAGACCAGGTTGGATGTGGCTTTGAGCAACCTGGTTTTAGTGGAAGGTATCCCTGCCTACAGTGGGGGCTTGGAACTAGATGAATTTTAAAGGTACTTTCCAAAACAAGACACTTTGTGATTCTATGATTGTCATTGCCTCATTGAAAAATAGAAAAAAAGAAGAAAATAACATCTATGATAATTGTGACCTGTATGATTTATTGTATTTGTAAAAATCATTTATTTTATTATTGTGAAAGGCTCAACACAAAATTAAGAATTTCAATCAATATGACCTAAAAACTTGTCTTCACAAGTAATGGCGATTTTTGAAAATGGAGTGAGCTTATATTATATGCAAATGATATTGAAGAAAATATAAAATAATCTATGAAAGTCTGTAAAAATGGCAGTGAATAACTAAAAGTTTCTTTGATATATGTTTTCATTAAATATTTGCCTCATGCTATTTGAATTTTTTTTCTTTTTTACACAAAATTGAATGCCTTACTAGTCATTTGCAAACAAAATTGACCAAAACTATTAGGAAGCTCTATTCTTTAATGGTGCCCATGTTAGGATGCTCTACAGTGACATACCTCTGCAAAGTTATGAGCTTTTCAGAACAGCCCAGAAAAAAGAAAAGCCTTGTATAATTATGTAAACATGTTTGAATGGAAGCACATTGATGCTGTAGCCAATCATTTACCTACAGTTATGTCCCTCCGTAATGTTGTCTGTAGATCCTCTGCTCAACCTTGATCCAAATCAGCCCCCTGATCGTGTGATTTTCTTATGAACTTCTGTGGCTTACTTTAAGTATTATGGATAAATAAATTGCATAAAATTCCATCTCATTCTTTAAAAGGAAATAATCTCTAGGTCCTTTATAAATGATAATATCTTTTAAAAGAGAATTTGAGATAAAGGGTACAACAACTAACCAATTCTTGATGAATTAGTTAGGCTATCAACAGATTACTGAGACCAGCTCTCCAAAGTTAAGAGCCATAGGAGAAAAAAAAAAAAAAGAGTCAATAGCCTTTGCCCATGAAAACTATACAAAGACATCAAGACTTGTCCTTTGCTATGGGAAATTGTAAGAAATCTGTATTACTAAAATTTGCTGATCCAGCCAAATTCAAGGTTTACGTTTCAAAGGGCACTAATTTCTGTTACAGAAACCTTGTATGAAATTTTGTTATGTTAAAAAAAGAGAAATCCCTCTGTAATTAATAAAGCAAATCAAATTAAAAGTTTTAAGAATCTATGCAACATTAACTTTAAAAAAAATCCAATAGAAAAAAAACCCAACTCAAAATGAATATTAAATGTTCAACTGATTTCCCAGGAATTTATTCTAGTTAATAGTTGTAGCCACTTGTACCTTTCAGTTAAGAATTATATAATCATAACAAACAAGTTTTCTTGGGGATGGAAAAACCTGAATATTAATGTCAGAATTTTGTTTCTAGAAAAGCATTTCTAACATTTTGTCGGCAGATGGCAGCAAATATCCAATGAACAGCAGAGTTTTCACGTTACTACATCACACCCATGGGAAGATCAAGTGAACTGTCATACATTTTATTAATGAAATTAAAAAATATTTAGATAATAATAAAAATATGCATCCTAAAGTATCAATTGAATGAATTTAATGTGTTTTCTGAGTCAAATAAGTAGATATCATATGTAGGATGGAGTTCCACAGCTATGGAGTTTCAAGCATAAAACAGGTAGGATTTGACTTGAAGTGAGAAACTGAAAATGCAGCACTAAGGTTATCAACTGATTAAATGTCTTGTGTCATAGGTGACTGTCAGAGACTGAAATGGTTAATGATCTATGCACTCTAAGAGGCTTCTGCAGGCTTTTGACTTTCTGATGGGCAACTGGGCCCATCCCCCCTCCTCCAGTGCAGAAGATGTCAAGCCCCGAAAAGGCGGGAAGAGCCGAGTTTACAACGCCCTCCACATGAACTCTGCGCCAAAAAGAGGGACACCACCCTATGAAAACAACTCCCCGCCTTGGGGGAGGTTCAAAAGATATAGATATTGACTGGTGACTTTGGGGGTTTGGGGGGGGTTTCTTCTTCTCCCCCCACCGCCTGCGGATCAAGACATAGCTGGATCCAGTGGGCGGTGATTATACCACTCTCATCTTTTCTTTTTTTCTTGCTCTCCCTTACTCTTACTCTGTTTTTCTCTCCTCTATGCATTTTTCTCCTCCCCCGAAAGGTTATGACAGCACCCAAAATGCTAGCATACCTGTTGATACAAAATTGTTAAAATAAACCTTGTCAATATATGTTTTCAGACACTGATTATTTAGTGTCGTTTCACTTTAATCCACCCCAAGGAAATTATTGATAAAACCTGGGTTACTCCCCCCCCGCTTTTCCTGGGGCGGGTTGTAACAATGACACTGTTTCTTATATCTGACATTTATATTATTCCTGTATTTAGAAATCTCCCTTGGTCATAAACCCATTCTAACAGATACCATGTAAAAATAACAAAAAAGATCCTACTGTTCACTCAGGGAAAAAATGCATGTGTGAGCCAGTTGAGACACTTCTGCTCTTTACAAAGATTTTTTCTTTAGTGGAGATTGGATTTTAGTATAACTTCCAAAAAGTAGGTCCAAAAGTAGATATAAATTTAAGGCAAATTCGGAAGTGTCTAAGAATACATAGAGCTACAAATAGAGTTCACATTTGTCTGTCAGATAATTGAGTTAATTTCTATTGCTTCTGCTTTTTTTTCTTTTCTGGTCACTGAGCAGCTGAAGTTCAGAAATGTGTTTTGAAAGGGAAATGTATAGTTTAGGTATAATATTAGCCTTGGATTTTTATGGCTGATTGTGATGGCCATGAAGGATAGTCAGGTCTTTGCACTTGTGCTCCCACACACTCACATCCACCCCACACTGCTCCCGTCTCCGTTTTAATGGGTGAGTAAAAGCACTAAGATACAGTCAAATATGAAAGTAGCTGAATGGGTGCTTTGTTTCTTTGTGTTTGTGAGTTCTTCAAGGTCAAAGGCTGCAAATCTGTACATTTCTAGTTGAACCTGATTATGTTATAAAAGTCTAGACTGTTGACCAAATCTGAGACTAAGTCGATCAAGCCACACCTAGACCCCTCTTAGAAGTTAAGAAGGCAAGGGGGTCTCACTGAAGCTCATGACTCAGTGGGAGGGACAAAGACCTGGTGACACTATAATCCATTGTAACAGATGACAGAGTTGTTATTTAGGTACTGCATCAGCAATATTTAGTTGCTACAGGTCAGTAGATTATGATCAAACACAGTCATCCACATTGTGTCCTATTTCTTGTGCCTGGCTGAGAATCTTCTCTGCTGTTCTGTACACTGATTAAAAAACAATATTAAAAATTGGATTTTCATATACATCGGGATATTTTTTCTCTTCATAAAGAAGGCATTGTAGGATGTACTATGATCCTACCTGTCAGCTAACTGCACTGGTGCTAAGTGTTTGTAGCTGCTGACATAAGTGTTGCTATGAAATAGAATCAAACAAATGGACAGGGTGATTGCTGCTGCATTAGTAACTGTAGGCAATCTGTGAATTCTAATGGCAATTGAGGAGCAACATCAACTGAAAACAGTCACTGGAACAACCTTCTCAAGAACGTAGTAGAGTCTTGAGGTTTTCCAAGTAACTGGACAGAGAGTTAGATGATCTCATCTAGGTTTTTTTCATCTCGTATCTACTGGGAAAGTTTGGACCAGTCATACCTTTGAGGTCTCGTCCAACCTGGGCTGTTTTATGACTCTGTGAATATATGCAGATGTTCATTTTTTTTTCTTTTAGTTTTTTCTTGTGTTTTCACACATGTGCTATATCACAATAACTGAGATCTTTGATCCCATTCTGTTACAAAAAGTTCAAAGGGAGGTACATTAAAATTGTAATGGGGAAAATCTCCCATGGCAAAGAAATTCTTGACTTATACTTGATTCTTTCAAAGTTTTCCATCAGTCAGTTGAGTTATATTAAGAAATATTATTTAAAAAAAACCAAACAACAAAAAACAACAAACAAAACCAAAACCAAACAAAACAAAACAAACAAAAAACAAACAAACAAAAAACCCCAAACCAAAACAACTATGGGAGTGGAAAACAACCGAAACAGCTAAAAGTGCTGTTATACTGAATTCCAAGATAATGAACTGTGTTGGTCTGTGGCCTATAATTCACGTGAAATATTGCCTTTATGTACATTACTGTCAAAATATTTAATTTGTCTCGGTCACCTTTTTTTCCTTTTCATTTAGAATCCGTGCTGTCTTGTATCAGCATTTTTCATGGAACAGCTTCTCCTAGAAGCTCTGCTAAGGCACATGGAGAACAAGGCACATGGATTCACCAAGGGCAAATCCTGTGTGACCAACCTAGTGTCTTTCTATGATGGAGTAACTACATCAGTGGGTAAGGGAAGAGCTATAGATGTCACTTCTCTGGAATTCAGTAAAGCCTTTGACACAGTCCTCCACAACACCCTTCTTTCCAAACTGGAGAGTGATGGACTTGATGGGTGGACTAAGATGTGGAGGAACAAGGATCAGAATGGGAATGGTTTCAGGAATGGAAAAAGATATACAGCAACTGAAAGGACCTTATTAGACAGACTTTACAGTTCTTATGTATTTATAAATATTTACACTGTATGTTTCCCCGAGATTTGTATTTCCCTGCCCAGGCTTGCCTGCTTCCCTTTCTGATTGGCTGAGAAGACTGCAGAAAGGAGAGAGCTATGATTCGTCTGTTCCTCCCTAGTTCCTCCCTCTTTGCCTGAATCCCTATCCCTACTCGTTTTCTTGGTTGTCTGTCTCACGCTCCATCCCATTTTCTGGTGCATTCCATACCAGAGCTTATAAAACCCTTCTGCACCCTCATTAAACTTAGCATTGCATCACAACCTCAAACCTTCTCGGACCCTTTTGTGCAGTGCTGTGGCTCCTCCCCGCCCCCTTCGGACCGTAGCAGTAAAGTGGATTAGGAATTGGTTGGATGGTTGCACCCAGAGGATAGTGGTCAATGGCTCAGAGTCCTGACGCACAACAGTGACAAGTTGTGTCCCTCAAGGGTGAAGAAAACTTGTGTAAACTCCTGAAGCTTTTTCAGTAACCTAATTTTTCTGCATGTATTTTTCAAAGACTACTCTTTGATATTAAGTTGCCTCTCGAAAAAGTCTCTTATGAACTATTAGTCAAAGGGTGCAGAAAAGTAAGGTTTTTATGCAGAGATATAAAAATACTTGTTTAAAAAACTGAAATCTGTATTTATGAATGCACTAACTATGCAGACACTCATATTGGTAAGAATGTTGCAATATTACCATGTAGATTTTCTCCATTTGTTTTTATTTCCTTTTCAAAGTCTCTGAGAATACTTTGACGTGCCTTTGGAGGGTTGGGTCATGCAGGACAGTAACATAGAAGACTTCCACCTCCCTGGGTCACCCCTGCAAATGCAAGGGTAGGAAGAAATAGTAAAGGTTAAGAGTCCACTGAAATACAAATATGTCTCTGCAAATCCATAAAGAGAAGAGTGAGGACAAATTAAGCAGAGCACTGATTTGAATGACAGCTTTGGTGATCAGGGAAGTTGTCTGCATAGCCTCCCATTCCATGTTGCGACACTCCATAAAATCAAGTGGGGGCTTGGGAATACACCAAGACCCAGAGCCAGGACTTCTTGCTTAGTAGTTAAAGGTCTTATTTTAAGAGGCCAAAAAGACCTCAAGTCTTATCTAGGCTTAAAAAAGGGAGAATTTAAATTCACATTTCCTGTCCTTGAAACGTGTACCAGCTTTCAGGTGACAAGTCAGTCTTTAAACTTGTGGTGAGTACACAGTTGTGAAAAGGGGAAGCCCTCCTCTTGCTGCTGCATCTTGTGTCTGCTGGACCACTCAGGGAGTCATTTTAGATCACTGAAATGGCAGAAAACTACCTCAGAAGAAAGGAAAAAATAGTAAAAAAGTAGAAGACAGCAGCCTGACATTCTAGTGAGCTGAAGTGGCTTGAGGGAGCCTCTAAGCAACCCAAGAACAGGTGTAGAGGGAGCAGGAACACTCCTCCTTATGGCTCTGTGCAATTAAACCAGTACATCTGCCTCTGAAATGGTGCTTAGGAGAATCTTCCCTTGATTCTGTGATTGCTGTGCAACAGCTGAGGTATGCTGGGCTTAAAGGAACACAGAGAAGAGCAAAAACCTAAAACCAAGTGTGAGTCTAAACTTCTGTTAGAGCATGTGCCTGGTGGTGTCCTGGCCACTGGTAACAGCCCGTGTATCTTGCATTTTATAATCTGCAAATACAAGGTAGGAACTGGGTATGTTACCCAGAACACTTCTGATCACTACATGAGTGACAGAAGGTGAAGTCAACCATCCTTCTCAGGTAAAGTAAGTCTTCTATTTCAGTCTCTGACTTTCAGTCTCAGCCTCAGATCAGTCTCCTTTTCTACTTCTTCCCATTCTCCTTCTGTCCCAGTTTACTCATTTTTTTAATTCCAGCTCAGCTTTTATCCCCACTGGAATGGAATGTGTCAGGCCACACCTATAGAAGCAAACCACACTGTAGCAGGTGCCCCACAGTTGTCTATCTCTGCTCCCAAAATACTTCTGGGCACCGTGTGGCAGTCAGTGCAGGTCAAGGACTACCCCCAGCAGGCAGTTTAGAAGAAGGAAGCCTGCTTTGAAAGGTAGCTGAGAAGGGACATGTAGGCATACAAATGTGACCTGTGCCATATCTGTCCACCTCAGAGAGCAGACTCTATAGACTATGGAGACACCTAGTGACCTTTATCCATGGCTCAAATCCACTGAAAGAATAAGAGAATTCCCTGCCAACAAGTTCTAGCACTCAGCTCCACAAAGCTCCGAGACTGTAAATATGGCCTTACTTCTACATCTCTAAGGCAGAAGGAATCAAGAATTTTGTTGGCCTGATATATGCACAGTTGCTAAAGGAGACTGCTCAATGAGAAGAGAGTTACTGGAGAGTTTATCTGCAAAGTTTTGAAAAAAGTTCATAGAATATGCACAAATGGCCATAAAATAAACCCAAGAAGTTCTACCTCAACATGAGGAAGAACTTCTTTACATTGAGTGTGGCAGAGCACTGGAACAGACTGCCCAAGGAGGCCAGAGAGTCTCTGGAGATATTCAAAAACCACCCGGATACATTCCTGTATAATATGCTGTAGGTAACCCTGCCCTGGCAGGGGGATTGGACCAGATGATCTCCAGAGGTCCCTTCCAAAGGTCCCTATCCTGTGATTTTGTGAAATTTATTTAAAAAAATATAATAAATTTAGCACCCTCCTTCCAACCTTTGGTATACATTTCAAAAGCAGAATTTCTTTACAGACATCACCAGATGTTTACTTATTACGCAAAAAATAACGCATGGCCTAAGCCTCATAATTTGAAAGAGGTGAGCTACTTTCATTAAAATTTTAAACATGCTCAATTCTAAGGTAAGACATAAGGAAAATTTTGGGAATCTGCTTTTGAAAACTGGTGGGCAACTTCAATTATGAGCAGAGCTACTACTGTTCTGGTTTGATCACAGAAACACCTTACAAAAACTGAGAAGCTGGTATTTTATTCTAGTGATGGCACTGAGGAGTGCCATTACTGATTCTGCAGAAGTGACAGAGATGTATCTGGACTAGGCAAGAGAATAAAGCCTGCAAAATCAAACTGAATGTATTTGTTCAGAATTTATTCCAGCACTTCATAGAAAACTGAGGTAACCCTAACAGGAGCAAAACTGAAATCAATAATACAAAAAGAATAAGAAAAATCACCAGTGAATTTCCATGTGAAAGTACAACCATATACCATTCATTCTTTACATCTGTTCAAATTTGTACATGTTTCTGAAAGACAGAGTGGCTTTGTTTGTTGGCAATCCACAACTATTTTAAAAGCACAAATGAAACTATGTTACTGTACTGTAACACAGTATTACATTACTATGAAAGACTCGAGACCTCTCCCTCCCTCTCTGATCTCATTTGAAGTGTGACATCATCAGATTGGTATTGTTAATGCACAGCTCCCCCCAGTGTGTAGTGGGTCTCATTTTTGCATGTTCTGAACTAGCTGTCCATACCCTCTTCACTTCAGACCTGTATATGTTAAGGACTCCTAGCCTTGAGTAGGTAGGAATAATTAGTACACACGAACAAAACACATTTATAAAAGACAACATTTTAAAACTAAATGTGCTTGCTCTTGGACCTTCTACAGTCTGGACATGATGTGAAGTTTTATCTCCGGAAAACTATTTCAGCTTCAGACAAAAACATTTGGAATGTCAATAGACTACTGAAAGTATAACATTACTGTTATAACTCAGTAAAATCCATTAATGTTTCCCATAATACTGAATCTAAACATGCATTAGTGCAAACCATGAATGATAATTCCAAATTACGATATGGCCTAAAATTTCCAGATATCACAGAAACAAATGTTTGTAGTCATTCACAACACAACACTGCACAATGTAGAATAGAGTGCCTCTTTTTAATATGTATATGGAAATTTCCGGAAGTGTGATGAGACAAAAGCAGATATATTTATTTGAATTAATTTATAAGACATGTTAAAGCTATTATTTAATGAAATAAAAACTTGATTACCAGGTAAGAAAATCTTTTTTGAAATGCTTTCTCTTTTCAAAATGTACAAATTCCCTGCTGGCAATCTTACAAAACACATATGTGCTGCAAAAATGAAACATACAAGAGCAGCAATGAAGAATTACCTCAGTTTTCATCACCACTTCACTTGATTGAAACTGTTCTAACTGTTCTATTAAGTATAATAATATATTTGGAAAATGTAAATAACCTAATTACATTTTCTTCTTTCAAGCCGCCAGGCACCAGTCATATATCGCAGTCGTATAAAAAGAAGATCTCTGCCCATCTGCAGCCAGCTCCAAAAGGGAACTAACTTAGAACCTGTGATTAATGAAGAAGAAAATCAGAAGGACATTGTTAGAAAAAAATGAGCATTGGCAAGACACACACTCAAGCAGTCTTGAAACTGCATTCTCAGCATGCTCAGTCCCACAACTTAGATCTTAAAAAAAATTATATTTTGAAAGTTATTGCTTTATAATAATTACACTACGCCATCCATACGTGGGAGACTAGTTTGCAAGCAGCACAGTAATTCCATGTATGTGACAAGATGAACAGTCTTCTCCATAATAAGGCTTTGTTCAAGTAACTAGGAACCTGAACACCAATAATTGGGCAAATGATCTTTTTATTGACTTTGGAGAAGAACATCACCACCTTGTCTTACAGCAGTAACATGAATGTGCCAATCTTCAGGCAAGTAAGGAAACCACACCATGAAACCAAGCCTTCTTCCATCTTTGCTAACATTTGTGATAGGTGCAATGCACATGTGGAACTGCACTGAAAGGAAGCATTTCTTTTCTAGCAAAGCTGGCTCAGGATGTTCTCTACTTGCACCCTTCATCATCACTGCAGCTCATTGTACTATTTGTTGTTCAGGATTTGTGTTGAGGGGAAGAGATTGAGGTTAAGAAAAGATAAAAACATGAAAAGGTAAAAAAAAATGGAGGAACTGCATTTGATGGGAAGGAAGTGAGTAGAAGCAAGCAATACCTCTTAAGCTGGCTCTGCTATGGCGAAATATGCATGGAGCTATACTTTCCAGTAACCCAGTGTCAGAGACCTCCCTATGGGTCTGAAAGAATATCACATCTTAAGGAGAGATGGTGCCTTAGAGGAGGCCTTAATAGCTGAGAAATTTGGAAGGTAAGACACAGTGAAATGAAGTTGAATCAATAAGCCATAATGGTCAGACTTCCTGCACAGTATTTTACAATGGCTCTATTTTTATTAACACATTACAGCAAGAGGACATGCCAAAGTAGTGTTTTGTCCTAGCAGTATAACTACCTACTTTTGCCTCCAGTGGGAGTGCAGAGTTTCTCTCTCTTGCTACCCCTTCACCTACTATTCCTGTAAAAAGCCACGGAAGAAGGCTGGCAAGGACACGAAATTCAAAATTTGTATGGAAAGAAGGCTGTGAGTTATCAAAACTGCGTAAAAAATGGGCACACCCTTGGCTACTTTATTCTGGATTGACATGTAAGGAATCTTACAAGAATATAAAGAATTTGCCTACCTTCTATTTCAGTCCAGTTGACAGCAACTTCTGCTATAGGTATTTTCAAGCGCTGGGCTATATAAAGAAGTTCCACATCAAATGCCCTGAAGAAGAACAGGAAATAGAAAATACAGTCACATTTATTTCCAGAAGAAAGACAGTGGCAATGTTAATTAAATCCCTTGCCTGATTTAATTGGTATCAAGTGCATAACTGAACTAATTGTTCAATTATGCAGTTGATACTAGTGCTCTAGAGGTCAGATGCACAAGGAAGGAAAATTTATTTCCCTGACTGCACATCTCAGAACACAGCCAATATACAATATTACAACAATAACAACAACGCTTCACTGCATCCTGTTTTTGAAGTATAAGGTCATGCTGTATCCAGACCACTGCTTGCTTTTCATTCTGGCCACTATCGTGATTTAAACATTTTTAAAGACCATAAAGACCAAGCAGTCAAACGTACAGTGTCACTCCACATCTCTAGGGCTTTCATCCAAGGGGACAACTACGTGCTGTGGCTTTATGTGGATCTGATGGTTTCTCCTTGTACTTTCTAACTCAAGAAACTCAAGGCAGCAGCACAGAAGTGAGAAATGATCTAAGTTACTGTGCATAACAGGACCTGAACAACAGTTTTACTTTATCCAGTGACCATTTAAAGCACAACACAGAAACCTTCTTGAGACACTTACGTTTTTTGCTGGCACAATTTTTTGCAGGTTGTGCAGCAAAATGAACTGGGGAAGTGATCCTGCTCTAAGTCAGCTGCCCTTTTCTGCTCACTTTGTACAAAATATACCTCAATCCTCTCAGTTCTCTGCACAGAGGATTGTTTGTGTGTTTCATTCTTGAAACCACATGCTCAAATGGGCCTTGTGGACCTGAAGCACTGAAGCTTTTGATGTTAGACAAGTAGTTTGGCAGTTTGTAATCCTTGTGTAAAAATCAGCATATGAAACTGCCAGTAGTTACTACTGACAAGGGTGAATGCAAATCATAATTATGAAGATTCTAGTGATTTTTGTTAAATTTCTTAGATTTATTGATTGCTAGGTCTTTTTTTTTGTAGTCTTCAAATGCCACTAGGGATGTTCCTCTTCCTTAAATGAGTTTTAATAACTGGAATTTAGGCTAAACAGTCTCCTATTCCCCCAAGTAAGCAGCTTTTTAAAAATACTAGTCTGTATTGGAAGAAAGCTGTCAATGGCCTTTCATATGTAATTTCTACTAGATTCAAAACATATCCAAATACAGAGGTTTTGGGTTTTTTACCCCACAAGACTAAGGTTAAGGAACTGGAAACATTTTAGCCAAGCTGTTGGTAAGATTCCCAGTTTGAAGTCAGTGGAGCAGATGTTCAAGGCCAGCTTACAGAGGAGTCTTGAAAACATGCCTGTGAGGCAGTCAAGTACAATTCAATATTAGTTCACATTTTCTCTCAGTAACTTCATAAGCTTAGATTCTCCTTAAATTCTCATTGCTAAGTCCAAGACAGTTTTCTTTTGAAATGAAAAAAATCTTTTGCTACTGGAGAAAATGTATGCAATAAACCCCCCATGTTATTCATTCATGCTGCAAGGGTTGCTTGAATTTAAGTCATTGGTAATTCCATCTAACATTACAGAAAGGGTAGAAAGAGACAGACAGGTGATCAAGAGCAGGCAAAAAGACATACTTTAGCAGGTTGGTAGCCAGGTTCAGAAGTTATTTCCTTCTACTTCAAGCCACCCTCTCCTTTTTAGCAGTGTATTTCTGTAAAACTATTAATGAATGCAACAACAGCAGTCAACTTTGAAATATGCCCTTAGGTATGACATACACATGTAGGTTCCCACTGAAGTGCAGACCACAGCATGCTGGCTTGCTGGTGAAATCACGGGCAAACAGGTATCAACCTGAACTTGTGCTCTCCATGAACATTACAGGAGAACTACTGATATCACTGGACAGCATTAAAATATGAAATATTATAATTTTATTATTTTATTAATTACACCACAGTCTCTTTGACTGAAGTTATATTATTTAATTTTTTTGCTGACATTTTACATCTGTAAGCCAAAACCCCCATGTATTCACCTTTGAATGTTTATGAATCATGTGTATTAAGACTAAATCTAATTTTGTAATACTTACTACTTAAATGATTAAAAATCTTAAAAGACACAGAATAATTGTCTGCTGAATTAGATTATATGAGTTCCTCTAAAAGTATTACTACATAAAGTATTAGCCTAGTGAACTAGTAGTTATTTGCAACGATTCCTGTGGACAACTGATTACTGGAATGTCAGTACATACATCACAAAAAAACAACATTAAATAGCTCTGTGAACTACAGTGCTCAAAGTAAAAGATTAAAAGCACAGAAATTAATCAGGTTGAACATTAATATTGTTACATGTGCTTGCCCTTTGGATAACAGTGAACATATCCTGAAATTAAAAAAAACCCCTAATCAAAGCTGAAGGGAGAATGACTTTAATAGAATATTACTGGGTATCTTCTTTCTTCCCTTTCCCTCACCATCTTTCAGTATACCAGAATAGTTAATCAGGGAATACAGACCACAGTGTGTTCAATACAGCATTACACCCACATTGCTGATCACCAGATTCAGACGGTATAGAAGAACCATATAAAAGCTTCCACAGCCAGGATTTAAGGGTGAATATGTTACATGAAGCCTGTCCTAGAGGAGACCACAGCCACATCAGTGGATGAGTTGGTGAGTGTGATTAGCCAAGAAGTCATTTGTGACTAGTTAACATGGGTCAAAACCACTCTTTGAAACAGAAAGGTATTACTCACACCATGTACTTCATCCTGCTGCAGAGACTCAAAGTAGGTGCCTCTTGGAAGGGGGACATACAGCTCAGAATACCTAAGTTTGGGTCCAGCTTGAACGAATTCAGGTTCCAATCTAAGTTTAGATCCAAAAAATTTAGACACATAAAAATATATGGTGTGAACAATTTCCCCATCTATTTCTAACAGTGGCTCTATTATATGTTAGTTAACACTAATATGTAATGTAAAATAAAGAAAAAATTCTCCAGGTAGTTGTGTTTTGGTTAAGTTACAATTTAAGACGATGCTGGCTAAAATTAATTTGAACATCAAGTTGGTAGGTGTTTAATTAATTCAGTCCTTTTAAACTGAACCCTTAAAATGCTTGAGCTTACAAAATAACTAATATTATAAAGTTTTAACTGGAATTCAGGACTTTTGTACACCCAAGATATGTTTTTCCAGTAAACTCTTACTAGGTAGAGAAAACCTCCAGTGGTCTAAGAACGAAACAGGATGTCAAGTGGGTTAGTCTGCCAGCACTGCTCTAGTTAAACTGGGGCTTTTGAAAGTCCACATATGTCTGCCAGGAGCAGGACTTCTTACAAGACAAAAGAGACAAAGTTAAAATAGCAAAATGGTTTTGTGTTGATTAGACATTAATAAACAAATCTACTTGCCATGCACAAAGCCAGGTAAAAAATTCATTCCACTGCTTGTGTTAATCTATAATGCCAAAGAAGTAGGGAAAAAACCCCTGTGGCAATATGAACCCTAATTTTTCTGTCATTTTTATATAGTGATTCACATCTAGATATAAGCGACAAACTGGAGAAACAAATTTTTAATTTTTTATATTGATCTTTCCAGTTTTAAAAGTGAAACAGCATGGTTTGTTCAGTGCACAAGGCAACTTTTATAGACAAAAGTAATAGCAACAACTTGATCTTATCAGTGATCTGCTGGCTTGGGTAATATCATTATAAATTGCCACTTCAAAAAGTTTGTTGATCAAACCAGGACTAGAACTATGTTTTGAATTTCCCCTCCTTTTATCATTATGCCAGGTAGGACAGTAATCGCTGCTATGTCTAGTTCTCCTAAGGATGGACATTTTCTGGCTTGAAGGAAATTTTGTTGTTGTTGTTGTTGTTGTCAGAAGAAAGCAATGATCAAATTTAGGATAGGAAAATTCTGCCAGTGAGACCATTTAATTGCCTAGTATTTCTCCTGTGCATCAGAATTTAACACAGTTACATTTCTCAGGTCAAGACTGTAGATGCAGAACTAGACTTTCTTTTGTAGCCTGAACTGAGTAAATACAACTGTCTCTGTTATGTTTTTATAATATTTCTTTTAATTTTAAGTTTTAAATTAAAATATGTGCTCCATCCATTTCTGAAAAAAAGATTAATAGCGTAATCAGATTCAGAACCTAAACCACAAAGCATATGCTCTCTGCTCAAAAGGTTGTTCTCATTTCAAACTAATGTCAAAACATTGCTATTTAGAAAAGTAAATTTCAAGAATGTTTGGTTTGTATTTATTTATACACAGCCAGCTCTCCAAAGGACAGTTAAACAAAAAGACAATGAGAACACTCACAAAAAAAAGATAGCTTAGGATTTAAGTATTACTTCTTAATATTGAATATATAAACAGTTTGCAGCATCTATTAATTTTCAAATGCTTTCTAAACTTTAATATGCTATGAAATATGTTGGTCTCTCTTAAAAAAGTGTTACATGATCCTTATTGCCATAATGATAAAAGTGTATTTTTACTTGTATACTTCAGTTTGCTTTCGAAATTTCCTAAATAGAAGCATCTATAAATCAAATTCACCATAGCAAGAAGAAAAATGTGGTCTGTTTTCTAGTACTTTTAACATTAAAGAGGTGATTTTCCCATCAATGTCCACTGGAAGGGAAAAAGCATGAAGAAAGCATAAAAAAGTGAAGGTCTAAGCAGGTAGGAATTACTAGATAGCTGATTTTATAGTGATTTTATATTAACATCATGAGTAAACATGTTTTTCATGAATTTTAGTCTAAATATTTGTTATGTGCTCACACAAGAATTCACCTAGCACTGTAGTACCCCAAAAAATCCAAGCCTGACAAAACTTGGACAGGACAGATGACCTGGTTTTTGCAGAAGTCTCATGTTCATTCCCTTCAATAGTTCACCACACGCTCCAGTGCAGCAGGTGGGAAGCCCCAGGTTGCTCTCAGATGGCTTTTATTTGATTAAATGCTGTTTGTTTGTTGAATATTCTCTAGCACTCTCCTCCATTATGCACTGACCATCCTGAACTCTTCTTTCAATACCTAACAGAGCTGCACTTCACTTGTGGGATTTTAAGACTCAAAGAGAATCAAATAATTTCTTCACATGTTGAATAGCCCCAGTGCAGTGATGCAGAGGCTGTAACAAACCCAGATTTCAGAGCCTCTTACCCAATATCAAGATAGTGGTTTCTCTGCAACCCCTTGTTGATGGTCTCAGTATCAATGAGCTGCTCTGTGACACAGCTGGGGACCCCACGCTGTTCCAGGTTCCAGCAGAAATACAATACTGACAACTTATTCCTTACTCTTATGTTTGCACACTTGTGGTATATACATAACCATTATGGCACAATATCTAATCAGTTTTTATTTTCCTTTTTACACACATGTTATGCAATGGAAAGGTATCAGGGGTCAGATTTGTTTAAAATAAAAGCTTTCCATTATTGGGTTATTTCTGGTTCTTACATAATTACATAAAAAAGAATCTAATGGAAGTTCTATGGGATGACTACTTGGTATCCCTACATAATTTCCAACTGCAATTATCCCACTTGTTTGTACAACACTGACATTTCACTTAGGACTATCATTTCCTTTAATTTACCCACTCTTTCCATATACTTCCCCATGCCCCTGTTTATTTCCAGATCTTATAAATATTAACTGGGAAAGGGACAGTACTCTGTTTTGTTCACTGACAAGATACACACGTGAAATGACTAGTTGTGAAGCTGGAAAGTTACTTTTGAGTCCTTATTGTAGTTTTTTTTTTCTTCAGCACTGGGTTTCTCTCCTCTAAGAGGGTTTCAGTTTCCACAAAACTCGCCAAAGCTTTTGATCTTGAAACCTCTACTGTTGTCAGATTTGTTAAAATTAGCCAATAAATATTAAAATGAAGGTAGGGAAACACAGAAACTGTTAACAGACAGATAAAGATAAAACCAGACAATATATTTCCTGTTTTAGTGGAAAATTAAACCAAACTAAAAAACCCAAACCAACTATTGTTGCAAATTTGTGAATTGGAATTATCTGAATAGCTTCTTTATTAGAAGAATTTGACAAATTTGACAAATTCTTTCCTTGACAAACAAAACAAACATACTTCATCATTAAGTAGTACATTTTGATAAATAAGAAAACACACAGGGGATTAGTTTTTGCATTACTGTAAATAACAAAGCTAGAATAGAAGGCAAATTTTATAGCAGTACATACAAGGTACAATGAATTAAGATATGAAGATCTGGTTTGTTACACATCAATAATATAATTACTATAAAATAAGTTAGCAATATCCTTTTTTCTTTGCCTCTATTCCCAGATAATGGGGTACAGAACAATTATTTTTACTCTTTCATTCCTTTGGTGCTAGAGAATTGAAGCAGCAGAAGAAAGCTTACTAAGATTTTTTCTGTAGAAAACACTTTATATAATCAGTAAGTGCAATTACAATCAGAATCTTCAGTTTAAAAAAGAATAAAATTTAAGATTGCATTTTTACAGCTTAAACTGATTATCCTAATTTATTTCTTTCCATTTTCTTCTTGAAGAGCTTAATTTATTAAAGTGAAGTTAAATAGGGTTTGGAGGTAGCAGCACAAACCATACTTCTGGCTCAGTTACAGTTTCCTTTAGAGTGATAAGCAAACCACTCCAGTAGAAAAGTGATTTTCTGAACATTGACTGCACACAGTTACAGATTCCATACAACAGAAGGTCTGTGTTCCACACTTGTGTGCCCAAACACTACCTTTGCAATTTCATTCTGGAGGAGCAGTGTAGCTCAACTATCTCTGCCAAACCTCAGCCTAAAACTAGATGTATTGGAATTGACTAGCTACTGTAGGATTGCACACATTTTTGTACAGGAACACTGTTCAGTAATTCTGTTCCCTGCCAGCAAGCAGTAGCTCACGAGAGATTTTCTTGAATGAAGACAACAATTTGAAAATATTTGATTATACATAATTAAACTATCCTTTTAAGCAACAGTTGGGGTGCGGGAAATTTATAGAAACTGTAGCAATTGTGTGGAAACAGTGTTTTAGTCCCCATAACAGTACTCATCACTATATCACTCTCATAAGGGAACTGTTCTAGCTAAATTACAACAAAAGGAGCTCTAAAGTGATTCAAAGACTATGAATCATCTTCTGTTGTCTTAGACTTATGATATCTATCAGTAGTCCTCTCATCAAATATTTTAGCAAGAAAATAAGTAAAGAATAGGCATTTGCTTTCACTTGAGTCTTGAGCAATTACAAACATTAGATATTGATTCTAGGTAAAATGTTTTGCTTAAGCAGTACTGAATTGTAAAAAATATAGAATTTCTAGCAATTACCAGGATATTTGAACACAACAAGAAATCTAAGCTGCCATGTAAGCAGTACTACAACTGGTTAAACTGAGCAGCTAGGATTTATACACAGACATAACATGCTTCATAGTAGCTGCAATACTAAAATTATTTTTTCAAAACCACGTTCAATTATAAAAAACCCTGCAACAACAAAAAAAAGGAACAATTTACCAGCGTTCTATATGAAGAGTTGAGAAAGTCCGCAAGGCAGCTTCTCTGGTTAGAAGTTTAAATCCGCACTGTGTGTCCCTGATCTCTTTGACACAGAGAAACCAAACAAGGAAGTGGAAGCCGTACATAAGGAGAGTTCGAAAGTAGGAGCGCTGTGGACAAAACGCAGTAAGTTAGATGGTTTCATTTAAGTGATGAGTGAAGTGCTTGAACAGAGCTGTCTTACAGGACAATAATTCTGTTTTGTGACAGCTTTCAAAGTTTGTAAACTGTTTTTGGTTTGCACTGGAATGAAAATAGAACCTATCAATTGTTACAGTGAAACAAAACTACAGCTGAAAGACTTGCCAGCCAAGTGCCCTCTAGGATAGGAGAAGTCCAAGTTCTTTTTTCTTCTTTCCCCAATTCACAGCAGCTTTTCACTTGGAATAATGCTTTATTAAGTAAAGCAGGAACCTGCACCTGGATTTCAAATAATGAGTGGGACAGCCACAGCATCTTCTGCATGATTCTTTGGGAATTCCCCAAGGAAAAGTAGAGTGAAGGAGGAAGAGGATGGCATGTTACACGCTCTACTTCACTGGACATTTTTAAGCTATTTTTTCCCTCTGTCTAGTCCTCTTGTTCTTCTAAAAATTGGCTGCACAGATGCAAAAGATTCAAAAGTTACCAGGACAGACAGTAGGACTCCATAAATAATAATCCAGTAGGACTCCATAAATAATAATCCAGTAGGACTCCATAAAGTGCTACTCTTAAGAATACACAGTTAAACTAAACAGGTTCCAGCTGTTAATCCAACAAAAAAATTGAAAAAAGTTTTTTATTATTAAAAAACCCAAATGGGAGCATCTCTTGTTATTTGCCATCCACTTCTTTCATTCAAGACTAAATGATCGCCAGAGTTTGCACACACCATGTTAAGGCACTTAAGAGAACGCAACTGAAGAATGCAACTTTTTGCAGTACACAACGGACCAAGTAAAAACCAGGCCTACAGTAAAGGGTACTGTGCAAGATAATATTTCATTTTATATTTTCAGCAATGTTACACAGTCATCTCTTTTGTTCCTTTGCTTTCACAGATATATTTTATGTTCCTGGTAAATGTTCTCCCAGCCTGCTCTTTGGTTTCACTTTTGTTCTTGATGCAATAATCATATGGATAAGTTTGTCCATGGACTCCAGAGGCTGGAGACTGGATTTGCAGAGGTCGTTCTTAGTCTTTTATTCAAGATAGTTCCTAAACAACCAGAACTCTGATATACAAATCACTGCTGAACTCACTGCTGGCCTTAAGCTCAATTTAAGTGATTGTATCTAAGACTGCAAGCCAAATATCATATAAAATCTTTAGGAGCCATCAATTTAACTGGTAAGCATCTCTGGGTGAAAAGAGATGCCTTCAAACCTAACAATTTAGAACCTCATTTGAAAAATGAGAAGATGCTCAGTTTATTATGTAACAGCCTTTGACTTAAATCAAAATCCATAGCTTGTGCCTTTCAAAAAGTGCTCCAGTCCCAGGTTAATGGTCAATCTGGTGTGGTTTCTTTGGTTCTTTTGGCTCTGCAACCAAGAACACAAGGCTGCCACTAGTGTAAGAAGGGAAGTGCTAAGAGGTTGCATGATTGTCAGACAGTGACAAAAGACTTCACAAAGAGGAGTTCCTGAATTATGATTATCACTACTAAGACTATTTATGCATGTAATATTTTGGATTAACTAAAGTACATTAACAATTCTGGAGGCAGAACAGAATTCTTGATGTCTTCAGACTGAATTTAAGGTAAAATTCTGGTCTCAATAAATCCCATACAGCTGCTTATCACAGCTTCATTCTACTGTTTTAAATGCCACTAAGTCCAGAGGGAAATCCCAACATCGAAAAGATTGTTCTGCAACTTTTTTATACCTATTGCACTATACAATAGGTATTTTCTTCCCATTTTAGTAGTCTTTCTCTGTCAGACTAGGGACAGCTGCATGACAAAACAAAATGGGCTACATATTTTAAACAAATCAGTACTACGTAACCAGTTGGTGATTCCTTTATTGAAGTCAGAAATACGAGGAGAAACAGGAAACAAAGTATGGACACATCCTAAAAATTGTACTTTTGTATTAAAAGATAAAAGTCCTGTTCCAATTGCTTTCCCCTATGTAGCAAAACCTTCAAAGATGAAAAGAAATATGAATGCAGTAAAGAAAGTTTATCTACAATCAGAACCTGACCATAAAATGAAGCATTTTTTCTGGGCTCAAATTTCTGAACATTATCAGTGTAACCTGTTTGAACTTTTGTAACTATTTTAGTAGTCGTGTATACATTTTAGAATTATTTCAAGTATTAAAGATTAGCATAAACAAAGTTTACTCTTGAAAACATTCAACATGATGAGTACATCCAATGATGCTGAAAACATGAGCCCAATAATGCGTTCGTTGCAATACAAGTCCCATATCTGTACTTTGTCAACTACTCTCTGCCAAGACATCAGAAAACCAGATTCAAGATAAGGTCATGGGCCTATGCATTACTGTTTATTCCACAAGAGCCACACACAGAACAGTACGGTCTGTGTGTTCAAAACTCAAAAATTTTACAATGAGTAATACAGAAAAATTACACCAGTTTCCCACGAATTGAGATACTCTTCAAACAGTCGGCTGCTAATTATCCCTAACTGACTTTAAACAAGTTTCAAGATCTGCAAGTCAAGCTCTTGCACTGGAAGGGAATCAGTAATAATGAACTCATCAGTTTCCTTCCACTCTAGTCCCAGTACTGGTTACTAGTTACAAACTTTGTCAGGGTTTAGAAGCTCTGCTTCTAAAAAAATTAAATCTATAAATTGGAAAAGTAACTTAAACCAGTAAAAAGTGCCTGAAATCTAGAACACATCTTCTGCATATGACAGAGCACATCCTACACTTATGACATTCTTTTCCTTATTTTCAGTTTCCATTCTTTTACAAATATTGATTATTTAATTGCAAAATCTGTAAGGCAGAAACAAACAATGGAAGTATTTGGGTAATAGTACACAGCAGGAAATGGAAACAAACCTTTGCTACTGAGTCCTTCTCCAGATGAGCTCTAGAACCACAGGAAATAGCCATCTGGTTCTGTACAGGAATATAAAATAAAGAGTTATTACTTTAACTAGTATTTTTGGAATCAGTGGAATCTTGTGTTGAGAACCATATAATAAAAAACTTCAAAGCAGTGTACTTTTATGCTTCCTCTAGCTGCACCTCTTTTACTCCTGAATTCTTAGCCTAAATCAGTCTTCTCTACAGTTAACAGATAATCTAAAGTTTATTACAATTTGCATATGGTGCATACAAATTGCTTCAATTTATTCCAGTTTGGTTTAGCTTACATTGTTTATTGTATGCATACAGTGTATGTGCTTAGCACAGATAAGCATGCAGTATTCCTAGGAACTGAATGTTTTCTTTAAATATTGTGAAATGGGTAACAGAATAAAGTACTTTTTGCACTGATGTATCTTCAAACAAATAAAATGACATAGTGTTAGGCAAAAATATAACCTCAAATTAAACCAAGGCGATGAAAACAAAAGGTTTAGCATTATTCTCATGCTACTATTTCTCACATGAAATCTCTCAAATATACTGTTTGAGAGTGTGGGACTGATGCTGGAGAAGCAGCAGCTGCTGCTGCCCTGGCAGCAAAGACCATCAGAGTCACACTGTTGCCTGTTGGCTCCTGCACTTGTGCTTCTGCAGTCACAGACCACGATCCTTTCCACAGGCACATCCCTTGCAGCTCTAGCTGGAAGGCTGCGTATCACTTCTGGCCTTTGGGAAACTAGCTACAAGTACCTCACTCACCTGTGTTTAAGCAAAAAACAAACCTCAGTTCTTTCAAGTTAAGCTCCCAAAAGAGAATAACTATGCAGGAAGGTGTTCTTGTTCCACAGGTTTTTGAATTTTTTCTTACAATAAAAGCTCTTCCAAATACTGTCATTTAGCTAAGGACCCTGAGAACACAAAACCTCTTTAGAAGAGGGTGAAATTAGGATGCATCCTTAAAGGTATACAGGATGACATCAGACAAAATGGAAATAAAAACCAGTTAACAAAGAAAACTAAGGAGGCAACACATGGTATTTATACAGAACAGAACAGTTTCAAAGAACTTAAAGGAAGGATAAATAAAACATTCTGTACTGCATTGAAGTAGGTACAGTGAATGCAAAGGAGTTAAGAACTCTGTGGAAGCTCCTTCATACAGCCCATTCTTGAGGTTTCTAAGCTTACACAGAGGTCTTCAGACTTACATCTACATCTTCAACTAGACCTCAAAAAACTCAAGTTGAGAATTACAAATCTCTGTGCATGTGTATTAAACTAAAGCCATGAGAATTTATACTCACAGGCCATGGTTGGAGATTTTTTAGGCCTTCTTCTACTTTTTCAATATCTGCAAATTTTGTAGCTCCATCTGCATCAGCCATAAGAATTTTTTTCCCCCGAGAACTAAAGACACCCTGCAATGAAAACAGTCAATAAAAATCAACACTTTTGAAACCAGTATTTGTCACAAGCTAGGTGCAAAAGACTCCAAAAACCTAATGTAGTAAGAAGAACAGTGATATCTTACAGATTCAACACAACAGGTGAGTCTTAATATTCTGTTACTAACAACAATTTACCAATTTATATTATAATAACATCTAGAGAATTCACACACTGCATAGTGTCCAGTGACAGACAACGCATGAACACAAAAGGCTAACAATCCCTCTGAAGAGAGAGTTGCAAACTAAAAGCTTTACAACCCAAAATCTGAAAGTCAACAAGTTCCTACAGTCAGCTGTAGAGGGGAGCACAAGAAGCAGTGATTAGCAGCTACCACTACACTGGATGGCTTTTCTTTGTCATTTGAGCTATGGAAAGGAGGATGCAGTGCTAGTTTTTCCCAACATTGTTTCAAGAGAATTCATGAGCTACTTCTCAAAACTAATTTAAGATTCAGTTTTAAGTCACAGTATCACTACAAAACATTTGTGATGCACAGGTCTCACAGACAGTTTTGCCATTTTGAAATTTGTCAGACAAATTTCAAAATTTTTGAAGGGGTCCAGACAGGAAAACAATTAGCAGCGGGTTTGACCAAAGTACTGTCGCAGCCCAGGAGGTGTGAGTTTGGAAAACCCTGTCAAGGAAGTATTGTATACACATCCACTCTACACTCTGCACTGCAAGACTGTATCACACAGAGAATTTTCTCCTTCTCTTGAAATAAGTATATAGTTTACAAAAGTTCCAGATGTTTTAATATAATGTTCTCTTCTTTTCCTATATTTACTCATTTTTCATAAAAAAATAAAACTGACGTATTAAAGATAGAGCTTAAAACACAGAAAAAGACAAGTCACTGATAACCCACAGATGATACCACCCTTTTTCATAAAAGTAATCTAAGGAAAAAATATTCCTTCTAAATGTGTAACAGCTATTTTATTTTTAGGACATGATGATTTCAGGATAACGTCTGTGTGAAAGCATCAATTGTGCTGTTTCTGCTATCGAGTGTGGGTGATAACAGTGGGCTTCAGTAAACACAAACTTTGCTGGATGAGAATTCTTCTTTATTAGCCATTTTAAAAAACACATCTATGACCTGGAGAGCAAAGTTTGCAAATTTGGCTCTATTTTGTCTACAAAACCTTAGTTTTTATCTGTAACAGTTTGGTTGGGTGTTTTTTATTTGGTTGGCTTTTATAAACACAAGCCTATTCCTAAGTGGAACTAACATAAATACGAAATTCAAGTATTTTTTTCCCTTTGAAATCTCATATAAAAAATTGTCTTCACTATTGATCTTTCTGGCAAGACAATACTGTTTCCAAGATCTCAAATAAGTTTATTTTGAAAAACAGGTTTTGCTTTAATTTATAGAATCTGTACTCAGTTTTCTCATAATCATTTTGTTAATGCATTGAATTCAAAATGTCAATCAGCACAGCTCTGTCTTCTGCATATGGGGTAGTTCAAACAGAGAAGGAGATGAAAGCATCAATTACCATCCTGACTGCTCCTCCTTTCCCTCGATTTTTTACCAAAGAAAGTACTCGCACTTTGTCGCTTCCATATTTCTTGCAGTACTGCATTGCAACCTGATAGACACACAAAAAACCAGCATAAAACAAACCGAGGAATCAAGGTAGAAGTTTACATTTGCTCACCCTTTAAAAGAAAATAAATTAACAGCACAGAGCTACAACCACTTCAGTCGGCACAAATACATTGCCAGTGTTCGCTGGAGTCTGTTCAGGAAAATAAAAACCAATTCAAAGTCAAAACAAGAAGACTGAAGAAACCAGTCATGTTCAAAAGAACAGGATATTCCAAACCCCATCCTCCCATCTCTAAAAAACTCAATCCTAATCTAATTTATACTATTACAGACCTTTCATATTAACACCAATAGTTAATAAAAGAAATACAATTTTCTACTACAGCCACTTATTTATCACTTGTCTTGCTGCTATTTGTGGTTTTAAACAAAAATTCACATTGATCTAAAATCCCACTCACACTGCAAGGATCTGCAGATTTTATTCCATGCTGTGAGGAAGACAAAGCATGAGTTTTCTCCTCTTAATTTTTTCTAAAGGTTGTCTTGAGTCCTTGTAAGTCCAGAGGCCTGCAGCCACTGTATGCTCAGTTAAAGGAGATGCCAGAAGGAATGTGCAGTAGTAAAAAATATTTACGAGCAATCCTTAATGGACGAGCTTAAGGAAAGTAAACCAAAAAGCAGTACACATTTTAGTAGCTACCTCAAACATCTTCCAAGCAGTAAGAAAAGCCCTCAAGTTAGCAAGCCTTCCTTTCCAGTGACGTACATCAAAGTCAAACCAGAAGAATACAAAACTATTTTGAAAATACTACTACTGCCACAGGGATTTTTAAAGAAACAATGCCATGAAGGGTATGAGGAAGAACTATGTCAGATGTTCTGCCAATCACAGTATGAATTGAGTATTTTAAAGGACTTTTTAGCTTTCTAAAGTTCATATTCACATCATCACTATGCATATATAGAGTATTTCACAAGAAATTTCTTGACGTTAGGATTAGAATTCTGAGAATCGCAGCTGCAGGAAAATGGCTGTCACAGTCACCAATCAAGAAAACCAGAATTTGCAAAAGAATTATGTGTATTCATATGCATATGTGACATCCATGATGCATATAGAATGACAGAAAGTACTCGGAAATATGAACTTCAATTGTCAACTATTCAAGTACCAAAATATAAATGCGAAAATTTGTTATATTCCACAAATGTAGCAAAAAACCCGACACCCCTGATGCTTGGGAAGGCACTTCAGTTTTCTTACCTTTGTAGTTTGATCTTTACTACCATCATTAACCACTATCACTTCATAAGTGAATGAAGGATCTCGTTTCTTGAAAATAAAAACAGAAATAATACATTTAATCCAATTTCTTAAATAGGCAGTAGGTCTTTCAAACATCATTATTCTTTTCTCCCTAGCAGGTTTCAAATTATTTATGGTTGCCAGTGAACACTAATATGATATAGTAAATTTGTTCACATGGTATAATTAAAGAATTTTGCCATATTTGATGAACATACCATTACGCTGGGTTGTCATGCTACCATCCAGAAATCAAAAATCAATTCAGTTGTAAAAAATGGAACACTCAGAACATCATCACTGTTAAGAAAATCCAAACAGAACAATATCCACAAACTTTCACAATGGGCTTCTTACCCAGAGAACAAACCAAAATGAAGAACAGATACTTATGAAACTTCTTGGAACAAGCTAGGATTTAGTTTAGAAAGTTAAATGTATGGCTAATCCTTAGCTTTGTCTTGGAAGGGTAACATTCACATGAAGATTTCTTCATCCCATAACAGTATATTAAATGTTTACTTAATTTAAAAATACTTTTTGGCACTTGATCTAAAAATAACTAAGAGACCTAAGCATTACTTCTAAGTGGTCAAGTATTACCGTTTAATGTACACCAACATAACAAAGTGACTAGATCAATAACTTATTATACGTAATACACACAACAAAAAAATGTTGAATCCAAAAAGAAAATACCTGTCTTTTTTCTAGATAATCCAAAGCTTCATCCATCATAAGAGGTACTAGAGAAAAGGCGGAGGAGGTCAGGTTAGTAGATTATAACAGGCAAAGCACCAAAAGTACTTGCACAAGCAAGCTGAGAGCAACCACAAAGCAAAGCTGAGCAAATCGACTCTTTCATACAACACTACCTTCAGCAAACAAGCTTAGCAGCTGCAACTCTAAGTGCTGTCCTTTCTGAATGCAAAAAGAACACTGAAGAAAATCACGTACATGATAAAAGACAGGATAAAAACATTTCTTCTGAGGAACCAACTTTTCATTTTGAAATTTGTAATTCTCTACACAAGATTAAAAAAAAAAGAAATCATACTTCATGATTGACCCTGAAAACCAGCACTGACTTTATCTATTTAAGCAAGCTGACAGCTTCTGTACTACCATGTTTGATTATTTCTATCACACCTGAAAGCCCTTCCTCAGTATCAGGTACTTGTATACTTGTATGTATTGCAAAGTCAAACACAAACGTGTGAGATCATCCTTTCTCTGCTCATCTGAAGTTGCTGTTGTTTAAAGAGTGGGAAGCTCTCAAATCAGTTTTAAAAGTCTTTTTTTACTTCTTGCCTTGCAGCATTTACAGAGGCAATGAACAACCATTCTTCTGAGGTTCACTAAAATAGAGAGGATTCTTATTTTTAGCAGCAGAAATCAAGTGACACAATGCCTTAATTTTGAAATTCAATGTATTTGGACTATTTTCTGGAAACTGTTTCCAAAATCTGATACATAATCTGGCCTGCTAGAATCTACCCCAAACATAACTGACCTCTGCATTATTACAGTAACAACAGATAGATTTTCTTCTTTTCCTCAAAACAAGAAAAATCTTACACCGGTCTTCCTCATTGTATGAAGGCACAACAACAGAGAGTTCCCTTGTAGGGGGATCATGTACACTTGGTAGAGGTTCTTTCCTGCCTTCAGCGTTTACGAAGAATTTCTCTTCTTCGTGTCGGTGAAGGGTTGGCATTTTTTTGGCAGTTACATGAGCAATTGCACAAATCTGTGACGAAAAAGAAATAAGAAAAATTGTTGAGCATTCTGTTAGAAGTTGACCGAGCTGTTGAATGTTCTACAAAAGGCAACTGTTTTTCAGTAATGCGGTGGGTCAATGGCGTGGAACTTCATCCACTGACTGAATCACAGAGGACCAAAATCCCCTCATGCCATTTGGTTATTCCTAGTCTGACCACTGTCACCATCACTGGCTTGTTGCTATTTTCGACTGCAAAGTATGCAGATGCCTCCAAAGTCGTGGTCCAAGCCCCCACTGCCCGTTCCCAAGTAATCCAGAGCACACATGCTGGTGCTGCCTCTGATCCCCCCCTGCCCCACTGAAATCAAGGGCATGGCTTGTGACTGGCCACCCACATGCGCTTGCAAAACAGAGGCTCTGATGGCCTTATGAATGGTTAAAATGAAGCCATAGAACTTGCGGTTTGGAGGACTTAATTTGGTGACACCACGAACAGAATCACAGAATCAATTAGGTTGGAAAAGACCTCTGAGATCATCGAGTCCAACATCGAGACCGAACACCATCACGCTGAGTAGACCACGGCACTGAGCGCCACGTCCAGTCTTTCCTTAAACACCTCCAGGGACGGTGCCTCCACCATCTCCCCGGGCGGGAAGCATACGTGGCACTGCGGACAGGCAGCAGAATTCCGCCTTCTAGGGTGTCCAACTTCTGCAAATTGCCGGGTATTTCAGCCACGCAGAGACACAGCGACCTCCCAAACGGTTACCGGGAACGGGCGTTACCAGGACACTTCCCAAGGCGTCTTTATCCCCTCCGCAGGTCCCCGGACGCCTCGCTCGCCCCAACCCCCGCACCAGCGCAGCCCCGCCAGCTGCTGCCCGGACGGCTCCCGGTGCCACCCGCGCTGCCCCCAACCTGGGCCAGCCCTGCCTGGGCCCGCCGCAGCCCCCCCCGGGGACCCCCCGGCAAAGACAGGATCCGCGGACAGCGCCCCGGCTCTGCACCGCGGGGGCGAGCACGGAGCGGCCCCGCGCACCGCCCTCGCCACGGAGGCCCCCGGGCCCGCCGTGACCGCGCTGCGCGACTCTCACCAGGACGAAGAGGAGGGCGGCGAGGGCCGCCAGCGCCGCCGCGGCCGCGGGCAGGGACAGGGGCAGTGACGGCTGCAACGGCAGCGCCATCGCCCGCCGCGGCGCGCGGGACCCGGTCGCGCGGCGGCAGCGAGGCGG
>NW_020885229.1:0-31858 GCF_003945725.1 Corapipo altera
CATTCCCACAGCTATGGAAGACGGGTGAAACTCTAGTCAGGTAGACACTAATCTTTCTCATCAACTACTTAATTCAAAATACTCTACAGATACCTGCTATCTCATCAGCAATTTATGATAATTTAATTTTCCAGGTGGAATATTGAAAAGTGTAAACCTGAATTTCCATTAAATTGCATATGTTAGTATTGACAGTCATTATCCCAGTTTCAAATTCATATTATATTAAAACCAGATAAAGTTAAAAGACTTATCTGTAATTTATAGTACTGAAAGATCAGAACCAGGTGCTGCATTTTACCATAGATAATATGCCTCTGTATAAATGTAATATATGCACATATAGATATTTTTGATCCATTAATTAATTCACATTTTAAGATCTTGTCCTATGAATACCTGTGTTATAACACAGTTATTATGTCGATAGTTATACATGTGCAAAATTCATCACTGTTTTTTAAATTTTAAAATCCAGTTTGAAACCACAGAACACCAGTTATTATAAAATTATGCATTAAAATGATTCATTTAAAGCCCATGTAAATAAAAGGTGAGTCGTTAGAATAATTGAGGGCCAAGAAGAAGGACATTTTTTTTTAAATTATAATACTTAGTGTTCTATTTACTGACAGAAGGACATTATGTTTTTGCTGAGAAAAGAAAGAAGTCTAATATTCTATCAGCTATGCACCTGTGTACAATCCACAGAGAGACAGATACAAGCTTACAACATTCTTTGATGATTTTCTAAGATAAGCTAATATCAGTGAGCTGTATTAAAAAAAGGCCTTAGTTCTCTTTATTCAAGCATGTCCTGGCTTGAATTATATTAGTAAATATATACGGCATCAGAAAAAGCACTTCTTTATGGTTTTGTTTAATTAAAATGGAAAATCAAAAAACTGGGACAGGATAAATTCCTACCAGATAAAAGAATTGCTAAGGAGCCTTTTTATACTTTGACAAACCCAGATGAAATTTAATGTTTCAAAAATGGTCTATGATATAATTGATTTTACTAACTCTGGAATAATTCTGAGAATCTGCTATTAATGACTGTTGAATGAAAACCTTAAGGCTCAACTTAGCTGACATAATCTCTCTCTGCAAAGCCTTAACATGAAGCCTGCATATCACAGGGAGTATTTTCTGTCAAAATATAAAGTAAGGGTAGGATATTCCAAAAATAGCGACTAGTCCATCAAGGAGGAGAACAGTTTATAAAAAGCCTTCCCTTATAAATTCTTCTGCTAGCTCTAGTAGCTATAATAAATGAAGAGCTCCTGTGAAACGCCCAAGGCCACACTTGGGTTAAGAACTTAGAGTTACATCATCTTTAACGGGAGATACACTTTTTTTGGTGGAGGTGAGACCTGAGAGCAAGGTTTTTTGTTGCAAGGTTTTGTATTTTCTCTTAAGTGCACTATTCGTTGACAAAAAGGACAGCAAACAGACAGAGAAGTAACCACAGAGAACAGACAGTGTGCTTGTAAGGAAAGTGCATTTAGAATGCATGGTGTGGTGTCCTACCTTGTACACAATGATAGGGATATCAATGACAATATAGATAAGGTCTCCCAGTGCCAGACTGGCTATCAGTGCATTCGGGCCGTTCCTCATACACTTGTTCTGGTAAATGATCCTCAGCAGAGTTGCATTCCCAACCATTCCAACGATGAAAATAGCACAAGATACCACCGTGTTGATGTATTTAAAAGTTTCAGCAATCTTGGTCTGCTGGGAGCATTTGACAGTTTGGTTGGACACGGGGGGCTGCACGGTGGTGAGGAGTAAGCTGGATTCGATCCCTGAGAAAGTGGAAAGGTGGTTTTCCAAGTCACTCCGATTGGCATCGTATCTGTCAGAGCTGTCACTGAGGACAAATCCCGGAACTAGCAGCAGCAAGGAAACTCTTAAACACAAGGTTTCCATCCTGAAGTCCCCAAAGAGCGAATTCAGACAGGGTTTTTGGTTTTTTTTCAGTATTTCAGTCGGATACTTTTCACTTCTTCATCTGCAGAGAGAAACAGTAAGCAAAAATAGAAAACAAAAATACAGAATAAATACAACAGGTAGACTAACACACCCTGTTTCACACTTAGGAAGGGTATTTGAATATTCAGTCTCTGCAGCTAATAGGCATAAACACCTGTTTATACTAACTGCACTATTCTGAAATCTAGGTTACCCCCATTAACTCTCCGACAAAAGGCAAACACAGAAAATTCCTTAAGTAATCGATAGCTTATACAAATAAGATTCTACAAAACCCTTTTAGCTTGATGCAGAATTTGTATATAGATGGAAAAAATGAGGTGGATGAAATTCAGTTTTAAAATACCGTCTTGCAAGAAAAGTCAACCTATCTTGGAGACTGCTGAATAATATTTTAGATAAAATAAGAAGATATTCTTTTATCTTTGAAAAAATAGGGTAACAGCAATGCATCAATAGTTAAAGGTAGCAAATCTGTTAATTTTCTCAGTGTTTTTGATATATTGCAATGATTAGCCTTTATTTATTTTTATCTGATTTATTAACTGGATTTCAAATGAAGACTGAAAATACATGGATTTCAAATCAAATTTTTTACCAGATCCAAAGTCTCTAAACATTAGGAGGAAGACTTTTACAGTCTAGGCCTAGGTCTACCTAGTATAGGTAGACCTATGGCCAGGAAAAGCCCTTCAAACTTCTATGTCACTTAGTTCCTGAATGTCATTGCAACTCATGTGCAGTACTTAGCCACAGTGAAGCTAATTATAAAAATTTAAGCTCTTTTAAAGATAAAAAATGCTGATTTAGTATTCTAAACAACAAGTCATGACACTTCCAGTTAGGAAAGGAAGCATCATAGCATTCTGTACCAGTAAGTGGGACTGCCTGTGTGTAACCCCTGCCACAGTGGGTATAGATACCACACCTCCAGTGAAACCAGGAACACCACTCAAGGCCATTTCCTTGAAGCCTAAGTTTAATATAAGATAAAGATTTTTTTTATTTTACATGGCTTATGTCTGCAAAACAAGGTAAAGTGCTGTTGACAAAAGAAGAGCAGAAAATAAAGTATTTATAACTTTCTGATTTCTAGGGACTCACATGAAGTATTTGGAAGGATCCTTTTAAATAAATGAGTCTTAATTCCATTCCCTGTGGGGCTGTTAAGTCAGAGTTTATAGTAAGAAATTTACCAAAGAAGGAGGGAGACAATTTACTGATAGTACTTCTGGAGCAGGCACAGTATAAATATTTACTACTATTGAGGCTTCTGTTGTGTGTGGTCTGTGAAGTGTGTGTGTACCTATATACAGCAGCAAATGCCATATTAACCAGAGTATTTATTCCTATCTGGCATGTAGAGTATCATCCCTCACAGAGCAGGGGTCCACATTTACAGTCCTTATATTGGTGTATTCGAGATGAGGATCTGACCAATTGTGAGTTCCTATGGACTTGATTTTAAAGGTGAATGTATTATATAGCAAATCCTTCTTTATTAAATGCTGGATACAACGGTATCCCAGGACAGTCAGCAGCAGTTTGCACGATGCAAGTGCATTCACTTTATGTTTCTAAATCAAAACCAACAGAGATATTTGACTGTAACTGTTTTCAGGCAAGTATTAACACTTGTATTATTTACTGTGACAATGGTTCCTCAATTTACAAAAGGGCAAACTGTATCACTATTAAATGACTTTCCCCAGTAAACACGATACTGCTATAAGCAGAACCCACAGCCCTGTGTTTCAGTAGTTATATTAGTATCCTCCTTAATTAATGTTGTTTTCTTATGAAAATGGGATATCCTATGAACATGGTGGTGGCATGGCAATCATGCAGCCAGCGTGCAAAGCTTGGAACAGGAACAGAATTGTCATTTACCATCTCTTCCCTCCCCTGGAAGAAACTTTTCTCTAAGAAGAAAAACTAAGAAGTTTTTAGTATACAAACTTCTAAGGATGTGTTTGTTTGGTTTTGTTTTGTTTTGTTTTTTTTAGATTCCCGGCAGTCCTTCATTCCTCTGTGCATATTTTCAAAGTATTTGTCTTGTTACAGAAGATGACATGCAAACTGCCTCATGTGAGTGACATCCTAGGACCTGTGATAACTTTTTGCAGTAAGGTAATCTGGTATTGCCCTTCACATGCAGCCTGGAGCATGTGAGGTTGCTGTGTTAATCTGGGGTCCGCAGGCATGTGCTGTGCCTGTGCTTCTGCAGCGCTGCAGAACCAGTCGCTGATGCAGAGAACGAAATTCCTGATTTGCCTGGGGTAACAAGCCGGAAAAATTCCCATGCCGAGGTTCACCAAGGAGAGACCTGTATACCAGTGGAAACGGAATTGTTCCAAGTATTAAAGATGAGCTAAAACGTTCTCAGTGACGGATCAGCCCGAAGGCAGCTGAGATGTGAACAGGAGCAAACGAACTGAAGCAGGGCAGGAAAGCGCTGAAGGGAACAAGGGGGACTCCTCTGGGCTGTTCCCAGCCCGGCACAGGCAGGAGCGCTCCGCGCTGCCGGGAGGCTCCCGCTGCTCCTCCGGTACCGCCAAAGGAAACGCGCTCCCTGTGCCACTATCGAAGGATCGATTCCAACGTGCACTTGGCTAATCAACGCTACCTCCCCTGCAGCTTACATAGCGAGCCTCTGGTAGGAGCCATATATTGTTAAACTTTATTTAATAACAGTCCCCCCGAGCTGCCTTGTGCCTGTCTCGTGTTCTCTCTCTCTCACACACACCCCACTCTCACACACGCACACAGAGATGCGCGGCCGTCACCGAATCCCTCTCCGGGGCGTTTCCGAGCGGTGCCCGCGGTCGGGCCCGGGCTGTTCCCGGGGCGGGCTCGGGGCTCCCGCAGCATCCCGCGCACTTCCCCCCGCCGCGCCTCCCCGCCAGGCTCACCCTCATGCTGGGGCTGCTGCCGCCGCCGCCGCCGAGAATTTCCTCCGAGTGGCTTTTCCTGGGATAGTCTTACCAGATCCTCCTGCCTGCGTCTGACTGGGTGGGATTGAAAATCTCCACCTCCGCTAAAGCAGTGAAAGAAAGAGACGGACTGAAGAAGTCGGAGCGTCCCCTCTTTTCTGCCCCCTCCCCCAATTAAAACAAACCTCCAGCCCGAACTGAGCCCCTGCCAATGTTAAACACAAAGGCTGCCTCCCGGGCACAAGGGAACGCTGAGCTCTTTTAACTGTTTCCTGGCTGAAACCGAGCAGAACTACTTTGCTGGACTCATCTAAGACACAGCCTTGGGAATCCGCTCCTGTAGATGCCTGCCAATAGCACACAGGATTCTCAGAAAGGTTCTGTATCTGATCCCACCAGACGGCAGAGGAGCCAAGAGCAAAACGGTGGGAAAAATCCGCTGATGAAATATACCATTTTTGCTTTGCATTTCCCTCAGGTTTGGCCAGGATCAGAGTCTCTTTCTGAGACAATCAGTAAAACTCTATGTGTGAGAGTTTCCAAAATGCTGGATTCATAAACAGAGACTGTTCCTGAATGAAAATTTCTTTGATCCATCCGGGAAACACCTTGCTAATACCTCTTAGTCTCATTTACAATGATAATAAAAGTGTGGCATTTTCTGTCATTCCTATGTTTCCTATCACTGTTCTTCTGTGAAGGTAGGGGTGTGAAAAAACTTGTGCAGAAAAAGTGGAAAGCTCTTTTATAGCTAAGGATATTTTCTCATGATGAAAGAAATGCCAGTGTATCACGGGGAGCAACTTGTAATGGAAAGAGTTTCAAAATCCCTTCATGGTAGCAAGTTTAAGAAATTTTGAGTCCCTTGTTGAATCATTCCAGGTTTCTCATTTCCTGGCAAGTTTCCATCTGTCTGAACCACAGAAATTATTTTCTAAACATATTCAGGCTTCTTTTGAATACAAAAAGGCAGTCTTCCTAAATAAGATATAAAAATATGTAGTGCTAAAACAGTAAAAGCAGACAAAAGAACAACAGAGAATGAGATGCTAGTGGCCTGCAGAATTAAAATATCTGACACTAAATCATGTAAGAAATTGTTTTGAACTGTCAGTTTTGCATAGTTAGTTAAAAGAATGCTTCCGTAGCATGTTTAAAATCATCTGATAAATCATGTACAGGAAAAACCAGCATCTGGATTGACTGGAATAGCAATACTTTATTACTTCTAGAAAGTCATCTCAGTTAAATGAAGTGTCAAAACACAAGATCTTTGAAGAAATGTATATGTTCAGGCTGGGAATCACAAAGAGCCTACTGTTTGCAAATTGGGTAGAAACGTTTAATTCAAAATCTCAAGTTGCCCTGAAGTTGTATAAATGCTGCTAAGCCACTAAATTGTCCATATACTAGTAAAAGTAATTTGAATCCTTTACATTTTGGTCATAGGTGTGCAGTATTAATGATTTGCTTTGTCAAGAATCATCTATATGGTAACTTGTTGGAAAACCTGTTGAAGAGCTGGCAAGGGTGTAGTTAAAGACCATGTGGACTTTATGAAGTGCTTTATTGAATGCAATTCTTAAATCTCTTGTGTGTTCTCTAAACATTGTTAAGACCCAATTCCTTTCCTGGGATCATTTGACCTTCTTTTCTAAACAACTAGAGTTGTAAAAATAAAAAGAAAAAACCAAAAAGAAAGAAAATTTATATTTCTGATCTCATTCAAACACACTTGTTCTTCTAATTCATATTCCAAACTTAACTATAATTACTTTTAAATGAAATAAATTCAAAGAAATAATCAAATTTACTAATGCTGTTAAAAATCTATTTCAAGACAGCTTTTGTTACAATTGTGAATGCTTTTATTATTTCAACCCAATAAGTAGTATTAATTATTAGAAATTACTGAATTGCTCAGTTCTGTGTTCTTTATTATTATTACATGTTGCTTATTTTTTAATTGGACCTTTGGTCTGCCTTTAACCTTTTAGGTGTCTAAAGCTGAGTTGCATTCTTGTCTTAAACCAAATTAAATTCAAAAATTATATCTAATTGTTCCTGCTAGGGGTTTTTTACTGTGCTCAGGAAAGTGACAGAGAAAAGGAAGTTTTCATGGGTGAATTATGCAGAAACTGCAGTTGCAAATCCAGCTGATCTCAGCTACTAAGAAAAGTAAAATAAAATACAGTTCTCTACACCAAAAGGTTTTCAGCTATTAGAGACACTTTCACCATCACTGTGCAACTACTATCCCTTGTGTACATGCTTTTATGGAAGAGTTCTTGACTGAGGACTCTGTCTACCAGTTTCAACACAGTGAAAGTGTTTCCTCTGACCTCTTTTGTTTTGTGTCTTCAGCAAACTACTTAGCTTGTCTTGCATAACTTCACAGATTCAGAGTAAGGGTAACATATTAGTCTCATTACAACATAACTCATTATACTTCAGTTTTAGGGACACCTGGATTTTGCAGCTAGAGTCAAGAAGGCTATCAGCATTTTGTAAAACTATTAATTTTCCTGGAGCCTTCAGCTATTAGAAAGGAATACTTTATTGCAGGTGTTACTAGCCTATTTAAACCAAAGCTCTAGTGCCTTTTATACAACTACCTAAGAGGCAATAGCAGAGGATCAGGAATGTCTGGAGGAGTTAATTTTATTTGAGTGAAATGGACGTTTAGTGAATGTATTACCTGTTAAGCCACTTACCTCCTCAGATTTGGTATGAACTAAGAACATATGTTCGTCAGCTCATGGAGTCCTAAATTGCATTCCTGAGATTCAAATGACCAAAATCAAAACCAGACATTGTCCATAATTGGCATTTTCACAGTCAGCCAGTTTGTGAGCAAACATTTAACATAGGAGCAACTGCAGGAGCTATTGCACCCCAAACGGGAGTATTAGTCAGGAACTGTGGATTGGGTGTCTTAGATTTTGCAGAATCTCAATAGATAAGTTTGTGTGAGACGTGAACTTCCTGGTCCTTTAGTGTGCAGATTGGAGAAATAACAACGTGTTGTTAATTCCCTTCAATAACTGAGCATTTTAGCTTCCTCTGGGGAGCATTTGTCTACTATGTGAAATGCAATACACTAAGAACATTTCAGGAAAGCTTTTCTGGGAGAAGCAATGTTCTTGTTCTCCATTTCCATGGGTGGAAACCCTAATTTTCAAGCTCTTGCTCATAGAACCTGGTAGGAGTGCACCCACGAGTGCTGAGGGAGTTGGCCAATGTCATTGAAAGGCTACTTATGGAAAGGCTACTTGTGGAAAGGAGTTGGGAGAAAAGGACCTGGATTTCCTGGTGGACAACAAGTTGTCCATGTACCAGCAATGTGCCCTTGCAGCAAAAGAGGACCATGTGATCTGCAGCTGCATGAGGTAGAGTATTGCCAGCAGGCCAAGGGAGGTGACCCTGCACCTCCACTCAGCACTGATGAGGCACATCTGGAGTGCTGTGCCAAGACAAACATGGACTTAGAGACATGGAGCAGGTCAAAGAAAGGGCTACAAAGATGATTCAGGTGTTTGAGCATCTGTAATATGAGGAGAGGCTGAGAAAGCTGGGACTGTTCAGCCTTGAGAAGAGAAGGCACAGGCTGGATCTTAGCAGTGTGTACAAACACCTGGTGGGAGGCAGTAAAGAGGAGTGAACCAGATTCTTCTCCAGGGTGCTCAGTGACAGAAGAGGAGGCAAAGGACACAAACTGAAATAAAAGAAATTAAATTTAATCATAACAAAAACTGTTTTTACTGTAAGGATGATCAAGAGTGAAACAGGCTGCCCAGAGAGCTTGGAGGATCTTCATCCTTGGAAATATTCAAACCCATCTGGATGCAGTCCTACACAACCTGATTTGGGTGGCTGAGCTCTGAGGAGATGTTTCTAAGGGTCCCTTCCAATATCAAATGTCTTCAGTTCTGGGATTCTGCAATTCAGATAAAACTTCCATTATGTCAAGAGTGTTTTGGCTTGAGCTCTAGAATTATGGCGTTCAAAATTCTTCAAGTTATGTTGTTTATGTTGGAAACTGAATTGAGCATGAGCTAAAAAAAAAAAAAAAAAAAGAGGAGTACTTGTAAATTAATATTTTGTGGCAAGGTGGATATTGTCCAAAAGGATAATGTGTGAAGTTTATTGAAATATTTATCAAATATGGATTTTTTTAATGTTAGCTCTATGAAGAAATTATTTTCTTCTTCTCTTTTGGGGCCAAGACAGCAAAATGATTGACTGTAGGGAGCATTTGGGGATATTCATCTGTTCTCATTCTTCAACTCCATTGTTTCAGACAACCCTGAAACTAGTTGTGAGCCAAGGGAGTTCAACCTGCTCCAAAAAGACCAGTGTTTAATGGTAACACATAAAAATAATTTTACATAAAACCCTAAATATGCAGTAAAATACATACATAAAGAACAATAAAATAGCAATATGTCACAGAAGATGCCTGTGACATAATTATGCAATGAGTGAAATTGTGCATTGAGAGGTTATAAGCACACTAAAGAAAAAACTGGAAGAAGGAAAAACAGATATAAAGACAAATTAAAAATTGATTTAAAGAACACTAAGAGGAAGAGAATGTATTAGATTAGAAAATCTTCCATAACTTAAAAAAGTAAGTTTCAATTTACATTTGCAGATGGGAGCCTGTGCAGAACACACATTCTATGATAGAGGAATGCTCTTCTGCTGCCAGATATGTCTTTTATTATCTTAAGCACTAATAAAATTATCTAGATAAGATAGTGAGATATTAGTATGTTATTTTATCTTAATCTAAATAAGGTTAAAATTATTTCTATTGGCTACTTTGTGGTGAAACTGTTCTTCATGAAAAACTCTGACCCATCTCTTGTCTTTCTAATGCTTATAAGTTGTCTAATTTTTTGTTAGCCTAACTAAAACTAAATTGAAATAAGCTGTTTGTACCTTTACTTTGACAAAGTCTCTTTAGTATATTATTCAATATTAAATGGTTAACATATACTATTCCACATCTTATCTTACTGTAAGTGATATGTGTAGACCTCTTTACAGACTTATAATTAAGTGATAGGTCTACAAACTTCTGCACGTTTTTATAGATGTAAGGAATTCTCTGCAATGCAATTTTAAGATAAAGCCTTTTCAAATTATCAAGGTATCTGGAAAAAGTTTCACCATTCCTTTCTGTGATCTAGAAAAACATTATTTATTGGAAACCAGAACAGACATTTAGTAACTTAAACAGCATCAAGACAGGGTGAGTAGAAAAATCTAGATGTGTGATACTTGAGAGAGAAGGAGCAGACTGTGCTTTAGATTTTGGTGATAAAAACTCTCCCAACTATCCAAGAATTATCCTTCTATATTTATGTTTATGCATGAAAGTAAGCTGTCTGTTCATTTTAGCAGTGCAGTGGGCTCTAGGACGTGTTTAGAAGGAAGGGCTGGGTTAGGATGTGACTGTATTCATGGCTATAGGATTAGTAAGATGTGCTGTCATATGTTGTCATGGCCTTGCTCTGACATAGATTTCCATTGCAATGACTTTTACCTTCTTTTATGTAGATGAGAAAAACAAAGAATGAATGTTTATATATCAAGAGAAAAATGAAAGTCCTTATGCTAGGGCCTCCAGTTAGTTCTTTGCAGTTGGTGCCTAAGTATATATTTTGTGGTTTGTTGGGTTTTTGTTTATTTGCTTTTTACTTCCTCAGTTCAGGAAGGACATTCCTTAGTTCAGGAAGGATTTTGAGGTGCTGGAGCAGGTCCAGAGGAGGGCGAAGAGGCTGGTGAAGGGACTGGAGCACAAGTCCTGTGAGGAGAGGCTGAGGGAGCTGGAGTTGTTCAGCCTGGAGAAGAGGAGGCTCAGGGGAGACCTCATCACTCTCTGCAACTCCCTGAAAGGAGATTGTAGCCAGGTGGGGGTTGGTCTCTTCTCCCAGGCAGCTCTCAGCAAGACAAGAGGGCATGGTCTTAAGCTGTGCCAGGGGAGGTTTAGGTTGGAAATTAGAAAGAATTTCTTTCCAGAGAGGGTGGTCAGACATTGGAATGGGCTGCCCAGGGAAGTGGTGGATTCTCCGTCCCTGGAGGTTTTTAAGATGAGACTGGATGTGGCACTTAGTGCCATGGTCTGGTAATCGCAGCAGTAGTGGATCAAGGGTTGGACTTGATGATCTCAAAGGTCCCTTCCAACCCAGCTGATTCTATGATTCTATGATTCTACTTCATTCAGTAAAGAAATATCAGTACTCTCATTAAAAAATCCAGGAAAATGTCTTAGTAAACCCTTTTATTAGATCAAAATAAGCATTTTCTGTATGACTGATATAAAACTACCATGATCCAGGAACTTCTCAACAGTCATATACAGATCCACAGTGAATAATAACATATTCATATTAAGGAACTATTTTGAAATCCTGCATTTTGATCAGAGACATAATCCAGAGTGATATTTTGGGTGATTTCCATAAAAATATCATAGATTGATTCAACAGGATTCAATATCACAAAATTCTCCCGTACAATGAAAGTGCTGTGGGACCCATTTTACCATTGGAAATTGTTCTGTGTCTCTTGAAGTTAGACAGTATGTGCAATAAGTGCTTTTACTGGTACTTGGCTGTGTTAATAAGTTTTGGAATTGTCAAGAAATCTGAACTTGTCTCAAGGATTCAGAGGTTGGGAGCCAATTAACCTTGGCCGCTTTCATTCCTCTTCCATCCAACCTTCTTCATAGAAAGCCTTATCTCTTTTTCTGTATTCTTTCTAATGAGAATTCCTCATCTCTTCCACATGTGCCTGGACACCTACAGTGTTCATTAACCTTTATCCTTTTACTGATCCTTGTACCACACACGGTTGATGAGCTACTGTAGTTTCTCCAACAGTTGGGAGTGTGCCCATTTCTTCATACGCTAAACACTGAACGGTTGAATTTTCCTATTTTACCCTTAATCCCAGTCACAGTGCTGGGGTTTGCTGTGGTGAGGAAGGACAGACAGACAAGCAATGCAGGAGGATGTTAAGCCTCTGGCTGACCAGGCCCTGCCCTGCTACTCTGGCATCCCCCATGGCTGCTGGCCAGCCCATGCTACTTCCTGATAGAGGGAGAGTGTGCTGGATAGAAAAGAGGGAATGATTTTATGTATCTTAGTCCAAGTATCCTGGACAAAAGGTCCAACTCAGTTCTGCTATCTTTGGACAGAAATATTTCTTTCTCTGGAAACAGCAATCTTGCTTTGCCTTATAAAATAACTCAAAACTGAGATGATTTCCATGTGTCAAGCCACTGAGAATTAATCTATGTCCTCTCAAATAAAGGGAAATTATGGAAACATTAATTAATCATTCCATTAAAATATGCCAGCATGTAACACTACACATGTATTACTTTCTTTTTCATTATTATTCTTGTCATGGTTAATACTTACAGATTGTTCTGAATGTGAAATGAAAAGGAACAAGAGATAGTCTTGTCAGTCTCCCTTTCCTGTCTGATATTCCACTACACTTATAAGAATTTTCATTTTATAATGTTGGATTTTTGTCATAAATAACATACAGAACCAAGCCTACAACAAGTCCTTTGTGTCAAGCTGTTAGACTATTCTGTTTCAATAGATTAAAAAAAATAAAATTTGAGACCTGTGCAACTCCTGGGCACTGTCAGGTAAATAATGATATTAGTTTTCTGCAATAATTCTTATGACTTTAGCCAAAACCAAGCTATTGTCAATAATTAAATAAAATTATCTGTTTTAGGCAACAAGAAACAGTAAGCTCTGATTTTTAATTTTTAACTACTAACTATCCTACTCACAAATTTTCAACAAGGCTTAATTGATTTAATGTGCTGTTCAATTTAACTATTCAGGAAGTAAGTTAAAAAATACAACCAATAAATGCATGCATATAGAAGTTTATAATTTACATCATATTTTCCTAGGGAAGAACATCTGGAAAAATGCTTTCCACTTGCTTATGGATATAAAACTCATATTTTCTAATGGTATAATGCTAAAACTTAGTCAGATCTAAGATGATGGGAATGTAATGTTTTCTTTTGGGTGGTGAAACCTCTCTAGTTATTTAGAATAATGTATTATGAATATACTCAAACCCATAAATATTGTTGTGAGACAGATGCTGAAAACATACTTATCAAAGTTGTGGTCATATGTTATTTACTTCAGACCCACTGAAATCAAAGATATTTTGTGGGACTCTTACAGCACTCTTAGATCAGACTCTAAGCTGGCATAAGTAAGCGTGAAACTCTTGATGGAAATGGAAATACATTTATTTGTATTGTCAAGAAATGATCATAAATGGTGTCATTCTTTCTTACATTAATGTACTTTGAAGGGAACCATGCCATCATGTGCATGTATCTCAAAATATACTTGAAACTGGGCAACTGCTGCAGTTTTCTACAAAAGCTGTTTCTGCTTGTTAAGAATTTTGATAAATTTTATTTTTTTTAGTACATCCTGAACTTTTTATGATTATTAATTTGTTAGTGGCTATAATAATCTAGATTGGTATGTTTTCATTAACTGTTGAAAAAAAGTTCAAAATCAAATTTTGATTCTGAAATAATTTGTAATCTGAAACATTCTTACTAGAAATGAGGTTTCTGAGAGTGAAAATATTTAAAGAAATCTACATCCAAACAAGATTTAAACTGAGATAACAATACTTTATATTGACATTCTGAATGGCCCCTACAGCTTGAGTGAGGGGTTTTTTTAAATTATTACAAATAATGTATATGTATGAAATCATATTGTTCACATGAAGTTTATAATCAAAGATGAAGTTATTTTAAAAATTTAAACAGATTGTTTATACAGCCATATGAAAATCAAATGAGTGGGCAAAGCTGGATTCTTGTAAATAAAATAGTTTAGCTGTTTGGCATATATTCATAGCAAAATATCTGGATCAAAGCATCAGCAACTGCCTGTGGTTGATTTATAATATACAAGTAGCTATCTCCTTTTTTTTTCTTTTTTTTCAATAGCTGATATTTAAATCTCCCCTTTAGTATTACTTTGGAAATAATGGCCAAGAACATTATAAGCTTTACAAGAATTGTGAATAATATAGGACAGAAATGCCTTTTGGATTTAGATCTAGAATACAATAAGAGTCCAGCAAAATGCAAGATGGACTTAAAAACCTGCTTCCAACTTAGCATAGAGCCTTTACTTTACACCTTATATTAAACTTTACCTGGGTCAGGATCTGTGTGCTGACTTTTGGAAAAATGGGGAAAGATGCACCAAAAGCCTTAATATTATTTTCTGTAATTTTGTAATGTGTTCTTGAAATTTTGCAATATACTGAAATACTTGAGGGAGTTACTTGTGGAAAAAATTCTACTGAGATATTTTGGTTTCTGCAGCCTTTTTTATTTCAGGTTTAAAAATGAATCTGTGAAAACTGTCCTACCTCTGAGGAATGTTTGTTAGTTCCACTAACTGCACCTTTATTCCTAGATGAATGTCCTCAGATTAAAGAGATCTACCCACCTTTGCAGTTCTTTGAATACGCATGCCTGTACATATATATATATATATATGTATATATATATATCAGATACAGAACACTAGATCTCATTTACTGTCAAAATTCATATATGCAAAAAAGGCTTTCAAGTAATGAAGAAGTAGGGAAAAAAATTTGTATGATTTTTCCTGCCAGCATTTGGCGAGACTAAAGGGAAATGAAACAAACAGATGTCCTATAAGCTGTCAAGACCTAATAAGTCTGGTATTAATAGACATGTCTGGGCCAAGTACTTGCTAGAGATAGTAACAATAATTGCTGCCTCCAGATAGTCACATGCCTCATCTCTGCAATTTTCTAAAGGATTTGAATTCTCAGTTGTTGTGTCCTTAAATTTTTTTAAATTAATCATTACTTATTATAATGCTACCTGTGTGTTTATGTTCCCACCCCTAATGAGGTGTCTCAACATGAAACGAAGTTTAAGGGTTTTCTTGGTGGTGAGTAGGAACTGATAGTTTAATTCTTTCTGCCCTGGAGGGCTGGTATGACTTGGTATATTAAGAAATGCTAGTTTGAACAGATACGTTTGGCAATTTGTATCAGAATGATGAGACTCAGGTTCAGAATATCTCCTTGTATAAGTTTCTCCCATTATAGCACTCCTTGCCCTCCCTTGCCACCTGATGATTCTGTCAACTAACACTATACTTGACTGAGCATCTCATGTGCTCAGGGGGGTGAGTGAATAATTCTTTCAGAGACTGTCTCCTTTTCACTTTGAACGTGAAATGAGATTAACTAAACTCTTTTTTTATTATTTCTTCTGGTATAGTACAGGAACTTTTGGTCTTTTACTTAACCACTGTCAAACCATTTCTGTGAAAACACATAGGCCTAGTGTGATACTTCAGTTTCGTTTAGAAATCCCAACACTCCTTTACGGAAAATATGCTCAGAACAGTTGTAAATGCAGGTAAATAGAGGGGGTTACATAGAGCACTCTTTGGCTCTAACATTTACCCTAGCTGAGGTTGGCACTCTTTGCCTTGCCAAACAAGTGATGACATCAGCCAGTCACCATCTTGGGAAGGATTTTCTTCAAAGAAAGCAGCTCTCTCTTGTGCTTTTCTAATTTGCCTGTGCATACTTATGTTTATAATATTTTTCTTACTTCACTTGATTATGTGCCCTATCATGGCCTACAGTATTCTACAGGCTAGACACTGTATTTTAAAATCTACATTTAAGTATACATATAACTCCACCCAGTTTGCTGATGTACTGCTGCAAGAGGTACCATTGTTTACTTTAATTAAGCTCAGAGGTCATGCACTTCTGAAAAGATGTTCATTACAGACATTCCTTGTGTCTTATTTACAGTGCCTTGTTTAGGTCACCTGTTTGTAGAGCACTATACTTTTTGTTAAGGTTTTAAACTTAATTGTTTCTGCTAGAAGTTCCAAAAAATTAATCCTTGGGATTAATTTTGAGTAATGAAGAGCTGAGATAGGCCCAAAACTAATGAAAACCCCCACTCTGTTTTGGAAGACAGGACATCTCATGATATGCATTGCATTTATCTGAAGGGTTGGGGGATCTGTTGCCATTTTCTTTGTTTATACATCCATAATAAACCATACTCAGAGAAATATTCATAGACTGTGTTTATCCTGGAAAGTGTTCAAAAGACTGTCAGTTTAACCAGATCTTTCATTAAACATATTTATTTCTCTCCTCTGTGTACTCACAAACATCCGGAGGAAATAAAACTATCAATATTTAAAAAAAAAATGCACTCTTTGTATATAATATCACTGTAGATGCATGTGAAATTCTCTGTGGCAGTCCTGTGGGTTTTTTAAAAAAAAGATTTTATTTTTTTTATTTCAAAATATTTGAGTCCAATGTTTTCAACCACCTAATAAAAACAAGCTGGTAGTAAGCTTTCAAAATGGCTGGCATGATTAAAAAATGTTTGTACAGAAATGGGAACATTTCTGCAAGTTTGTGGTATTCTTTTGGGGTTTCAGTAGGAGGAACTGGTATACAGAATCTGCTCTCTGATTGCTTTGAAGTAAAATAGCTCTTCTCTCCTAGTTTAAAGTAAGCCACAAACAGGCATCTTCTGAATGTAGTTACCCAAATTCGGATGGTGCTACCCATCCATTGCTTGTCACCAATCAGAAGCCGAATGTATCCCTCTCCTAAAGCTCTGTTAGGAGAAGAAATATTGCATGTGTTTCTAATTCTCCTCATGCCAAGTCCACCTGATGACAATAATACCTGCTTGCACTCAGGCGTTAAACTAGCACAGCTGAGTTGGTCTGAAACAAATAAAAGGGAACCTCGGGAAGGGTCTCTCTGTAGAGAAGAGTTGTGGGGGGTGAGCAGGTAATTTAGGAAATGCACATCAGTTGGTGCTTATGACTCTAAAGAGTGCTATGAAACTCAGGAAAGTTTTCCATTATTTTCATGTCAAAACTGCAGAGTACTTTTGTTTTGTGATGTAGCTGATATTGTTAATTATTGTGTGCTGGCAGTTGCTAAGGCTTGACCTTTATAGACAGGAGGAAAAATTGAAACAAACTGATGTTTTAGGTAAGTGCTTTCGGCTTCCTGGTTAGCACAGTTTGACTTTTTGTTGTATTTTTTCTTTCTTATTACTTGATGTGAGCATTGTTCTGATTAGCCTCAAGTCCAATCAGTATGTATTTTGCTGAAGGCTACAAGAGAGTGCTGTGCTGACAGTTCTCAGCTTGGCCTTTTGTATTGTGATCAATTGATTTGAAAAAGTTCTTTGACTCTGGAAGGCATTGTCTAAACAGAAGGAGAAGCTACATCTTTTCTTTATTTTTTATTTCTTGTTATTTGTATTTGTTATGATGTTATGTTACTGTGTCTTTCTATGCTTATATTTATTTAATTCCTTCAGTGTGCTTTCTGAATAGATGCTGAAATAGAATGACAGATTCATGCCTAGTCAACATTCAAGATATTCAGATTATAAAGCACTAAATTTACTTTGTTTATGACTGCACCTCTTAGGTGAGAGGCAAGTTTCATTCAAAATGTACTTCTTGAAAGGGACACTGTAATTGCTCAGCCAAAATCCATGAGTAGAGAGCTATCCTGTCCAACAGGTACAAAAAAATTACCCCAACCCTAAATCACACAGATAGCTTATAAAAACAACTTTAGAAGTTGCAGGTTTAAAGTCTGCCTGGACTAAAATGTCTAAATGGTTTTAATAACTACTGGAGAGCAAAGAGAGAATCTTTCACTCTTTGCATGTGTATTTTACAAGGTAAAACCTATTTTGAATCAGATTGGAAAGACTTCTCTCTTTCCACCGATTTGTGCCAGAATCCAATTATAGAACACATCACAATAAATAAAATTCATAAGAGGAGAATGAGGAATGGGAAGACATGCTGCAATTTGTTGTTGCCAAATAAGACCCTTTAATAAAAAGCCTGGGTATTCTCTTTAAAGTGACATTTCCAAGGTTTTCTTCCCATTTATAACTTAAGAATTGGTATACTTCCAGCATCTTGGTGCATTTGAAAGTTAACTAAATGAATCATATTTTTTTACACTTCAACAGCTTCTTCTTCTGAAAAAAGTATCTGAAGCATATAAGGAATGAAATCTTGACCACTTTGAAGTCACTTGGAAAATTCTTTTTGTCTTTTAGTGAAGCTAAAATTTCCACCCCAAGTGACCCAAATCTTATGTTATTCTAAGTTGCATTTTAGAGACCAGTCTTTTTGTGAAGGAGATTAGATTGCCATTTTACATCATTATACTGTTTTAAACTTTAAAATCAATTCCATCTGGCTTCTTGCTTGAACTCAAAGAAGAGATTATTCTGTTCAGCTTTTCTACCTACTGGTGGAGGCCTGAGAACCAATATGCAATTTCAGCATTTTCACACTGAAAAACAGAAGGTCACATATGTGTTCATGCTTCTGTGACTGTACAGTAAAAAATACATATGCAGAAAGACTTCCTGTGAAGAATTAAGAATATTAGCTGCATCAACAGAAAAACAGCAAGTCTGGCAGTCATGATTTCTAGAGAGTCATAGTGACCATTTCACTGACATAGCATTAGGATTTCTCACCATTGATGACAAACCTATTGCAGAATAGGGATGGGGCACATTTAGAGTTTTACTTTGTGCATTTCCAGTACTGATTACTTTTCCTCCATTTATTTGCTACCTGTTCATTTACAGTCAAGGAAATACAGTGCTTGTGTTCTGATGGCAATAGCCACAGCATTCAAGATTCCAGGGGTTGACACTAACTCTGCAGACATAATGAGCTCCATGTTGGAAGGGATGCTTAGTCAAGTCACAGCTGTCAAAGTGATAACTTTAGATACCTGATATCAGTAGGACTTAAAAATCTCAGCATTCTTTATTCAGCTTTGTTGTGTTTTATTTCTAAACCTTTTTCTGTATCTGTCATAACATATACTGTGGATACAGAAGTAGTACCCTGTCTTGGACAGATATAAGGGCATCCAGACATGTCAGTGTTACAAACAAGACTTATTTATTTATTTTATTACCGTGGAAGTAACTTGTACCAATTCTGGAAATGTACAGGATTAAAATATTCCACTGAATATAGATATAAGAGAAAATAAAGTAGACACCCCCAGAAAGAGGGCGTAAGTCTCAGGGTATGTCTTGCCAAGAAATATTGTTAGTATTTTCAGAACTACAAGAAGGGTAGTGTGTTTTTCACTATAAATCCAGTCCAAATTCCTTTCAATAGAGAGGTATACTGTAGAGTGTATCCAATAATATAGTCCATAAATAAGTGTGGCTAGATTAAGTAAAACTGGTAGATAACAAATGATAGCTTGTAATCTATAGAACAAGTTAACATTTGAATGTATGGGAAATATGTAATCCCTGTGGAGGTGAATGGGTGTTTTCATGCCTGTACCTAGGTTATTGTACAAGGGAAGCTGCTTCATCAGAAGATACCAGGCTCACAACCATTTTATATTTTCCTTTGCTTCCTGTCCCTTCCTTGTTATTAGGAAGGAAGAAGATTATGTAATTAAATTGCAAATGTATATTTTTTCAATCTTACATGTATGTTGACAATGTCACTGCACGTACCCCATGTGTGTAAAGTTTCTGTAAGTGGATTAAGAAAAGAAAAAAGGAATTTTTCTTTATACCATAAAAACAATGTAATGTCAAGTCAGTTTGAACCCATGATGAAAAAGTTTTTAATGTTCTAGGATCATATCTCAGGTTAGTCCAGTAGTGCCAGTGCTCTAAATGAAGAGATAAGATTCTACTGTGAGTTGTAGGAAAAATTGGCTTTCTTAGAAGTTTTCTGGCACTTATGTTCTGCCTTTGATTTTTGAGAAGTCTCATAGAATCACAGAACCATAGAATGATTCTATGATGCTTCTTGAAAATGTATTGCCTACTTCTGAGATGAACTAAACTTTAAAGTTTTCTTGCACTTGTGTTCTGTCATTGCTTTTCAAGAAGCATCTGTGCTTCCAAGAAAACCATAGAGTCATAGAATGATTCTATGATGCTTCTCAAAAATGTATTCTCTACTTTTGAGATGAACAAAACTGGTCAGGAAGCCTCCAGAGACTAGGCTTTCTTGGAAGTTTTCTGGGACTTCTGTTCTGTCTTTGGAAATGCCATTCAGACAGTCTTTCCTACAGAATTTTGGTGCTGTGAGACTTGGCTTTGTCTACAGAAGCCTCTTGTACATTAATAAACTAAAATTACCAAGTCTCACACAGGGACCGATGTTGAGAGTCAGTGAAGTTGGTTTAATTCACATGAGTTGTCTCGTTCACAGTAATACTTTTAAAATGTGTTTTCTTGAGGAGAACACTTATAAATCCAAAGCAATGAGCTTGGTCTGCAGGTAAATTAAGGGGTCTCAGTAGTTCCCTGGTTTATCTATTGTGTGTAGTTTGTGTTGCATTTCTACAATTTTTTAATTTCTTGGCAAGTGCCAGATTCTCCACGTAGAGCTTGCTAATTTTGCCTTCCTCTGAAGAATTTTTGGATGTGTTCATCTGAACACCTCTTTTCCCCTTCCTGTCCTTTAGGTTTCCTTTTTATGTGGTTTGATATATGATCTTATATTTACATTGCCAAAAGAGAATTTTTAAAGTAGGTATTTGTTCTGTGCTTCTTAAATGAGTAATATAGTAGCTAGTAAGGGATTACTTGGTCATTAGCTTCAACTTCCCTGATGGATGTTGTAGGCAGAAATTCGTTTCATTTCTGATCATAAATTTTATGGTGATTTTATTATTTTTAATGTGAGTTATATTTAGTCTCATCAATATATTTTGCTCGTCTTAGGGCAGTAATCAGACAAAACAATTGGAAATCTAAGATCCAGAACCTCTGGATGACTGGGATCAGGCTCTGCTGTTCAGACAGCCACATCATTTAGTGCTTTACAAGAATTTCAGTGAAACCAGCTAGGTTTCTTGTCCCTTCCAATTCCTAATTAAAGGGTCTTCCAAGATATAATCTTCCAATTTTTGACCTAAATTTATTTATTGTTTCATAGAAACCTTCAGGTTTTCTTAAGAAATTTCTCTTACGGTAACATTTCATTTAACCCAGGTGATTTTTCTGCCTCACTGTTGTTTAGAAAGAGAGTAATAACTTATCTTGCAGACCTGATTTTGCTTGGTTAGCAAACTAGGTTGCCTTATACATCTGTCTTACAGCAGGTTAGATGGAATCTATCAGTCTTCTTTGTCTACTTCTGCCTGACTGATTCTTTCCTGACAATGAGTAATGAAAATTGTGGCCATGTGTTTCTATTGTAAACCAGGACAGCCAGAAAGGACCAAATTAAGAAAGACAGCAGTATTTAGTGATCATTTGACTACAAACCATCATTTTTAACCAAATCATAGACTCATAGAATAGCTTGGTCTGGAAGGGACCTTTAAAGGTCAGTGCAGAAAACACAGTGTTGCGATGCAGTGGCAGGTAGGAGCATTTCCCAAGGATGCAGGGAAGTTCTACTGACATTTCAGAAAGCTCTAGTGAAATCTTCTGTGTTCTGTTTCAGAATGTATGTTCTTGCTGTGCATATGACATTTAAGTCTTATTTGTTTGCCTCTCTGTTATCTGTTCTCCTTCAGAGGTTTTTGTCTATGGTGATGTCCCGAATGTCTTGATTTGTGTGATCAAGCAGTGTTTTTGCAACATTTCAATGTAGGCAATGAACAAATAGAGGTGAGGGTATTCTTGCCACCTAATTGATGAGCCTGAGGTGGGGTCATCTGCTAGAATCTTTCCTGGTCACTGGGGAGAGAGATCTCTTTTCATCTGCTGTAAATGCAAACCATCCTCCTCTCACATAGGCACCTAAATGTGATGATTTAAATACCCTCCTTTCTGCCTTCAGCCATCTTTATTAACATATTCCTGCTTTTTGTAAGAATTTGTTCAGTGTCCAACTTAGTAGACACACCTCACAAGTCTTTTCTCACTAACTCCTAAAATTCCCAATCCTAGCTTCAAAAGACTTAGAGCATTTAATGGGGAAGAGGGATATAAAATGAGGCACACATGATGTTATCTACTTATAGGTACTGTCAGTTTTAAAAGTGCCTTGCTATGGTTAGGGAGATGACCTTTTAAAGTCCTTGTGATTGTATAGATGAAATTAGGTGTGTTTGGCTATTAATAAATTATGTGTGTAGATGGATGTTTGACAGCTTTTAGCTTATGAGAGTATTTCTTGTATACCATGATAGGACTGCACCTTGATCAGACACTGAGAGAGTTCCAGAGAGAGAAATCTGAATAGAGAAATCAGAAATGATTGTTGCTCCAACTCCTAGTAAGGTCTTCTATATTTCTTTTTTTTTTTTTTTTTAAGAAACGAACTACATATGAGTTAGAGGACTTACTGGCAATAATTTGCATATATCTGTGCTCTTCATGCAGCAATTTGATAATGTATGATTTTTCGCAGTCTGCCTGTCATCTTAATGTTCTTAATTTATTGAGAAGTTGCTTTATGTCTTTAATAGTTGGACTCTCAAAGAGGCACTTCTTCAAAATGTGAAATTTCTGAACAAAATACAGGTACTTCTATAACTGCTTCTGTGCACACAGATTCACGGAATGGCTGCGGTTGGAACTCTGGAGGTCATCTGCTCATGCAGAGCCCCCTGGGCCTCAATGCTCAGGGCTATGTCCAGGCAGTCACAGATTGTCTATCAAGTGTATATTTTGATAATCATTAGCATTTATATTTCAAACTGTATTTGTTGTGAATAGTGCTTGGAACTTTAAACAGTAGCTAACTACGGCATAACTTTTGTATTTTGAATCTGTGTCTAGAAAGAACCACATAACCACACTTGGGTACATTAATGACATCTTATTTTCATATATTTACTAAATTTTAATTTATTGCATCTTGACCAAATGTGTTTTAAGTATTCAACTCCTGAATGCAAGCTGAAAGAAGTAGAAAAAAATAGCTGTAAATATTTATTAGGTAATTGGTTCCTTCTCTTTATTGGCATTAGTGATAATTTCTGTAAGAAACTGTCAGTCACTTCAGGAATCATCCTGCAGTTGGCTGTCCCATGGAAACATTTCAGTTCCAGGGTATCTTTTTGCCCTCACAGAACTATTAACAGCTGCTTCATGTAATTCTCTGAAAAAGTGGACACTGAAGAAATCAAAGTATGGGTGTGTTGTGCATAGCAGTAATAATAAGGTTAAAAGAGTTATTGTGAATCTTGTTATTAATTCCCATTGTGGCTTGTTTTTCCAGAGAAAAATTCGCAAACATAGAACAAAAATTTTTGTGAGCTCTAATTGGTATATGTCCTCGTGGCTGTTCCATGGTAACATGAACACAGCTTACCAGTAAAAAGACTTGTCTTGCTCTGTGCTCCATGCTTTGTTCACAGTTTATATATTCTTAAGTGTGCTTGGAAGAGAGCTGTACTTTAGATGTATCTCTCCAAGATGGTCCCAGTTATTCTAGTTCATCCACAGTAGCTTTAAACACTAAAAATTCTGTTGGAGTCTTCAATATAAGCATAGAAAGAGAATGTGTGAAACTCCACACCTGTTGGCTATGTATTATTGCTTTCCCTATATATAAAAGGTTAGTTGGAAGCTAGTCCAGCACTCTATTCAAATCTTTCCAAAATTAAATGGATTCTAGTCCCTGACATTAACTTTAGAGGATGCTGTATCATTTTCTACCTTCAGTAGCAGTCTTTGGACTTGCATTGTATTTATAAGGTGGCTTATGTGCTATATGAAAATGCTGCTATAAATCATTGCTTTCTCAGTTTCCTTCCTGATTGAATAAACCTAATGTTAGGAAAGCTCACAGCTGTATGAGATAGGGTGAATATGAATATCTATGTGTGTGTCTTGGTGGCTAAAGAGTGGAAACTGAAGTATATTTGAAATAGAACATTAATAGTTTTAAATGCAATCCGTATGTGAGATTCTGGCTGCAATCTCATTGGTGCGGGCTGTGTGAGTAGCACTAGTTCTGAATTTACAGTGATAACAAATAGATAAATTGAAGCTGGAATGAATTAAGTCAGAATTTCAGAGATGATCAGTTAAAATTAAACTTGAAACTTAGTATTAGGTATCTTGATTAAATTACTTAATACCAGATGGGATGAACTTCTCATAATTATACTGGAGGTAAAAATTTTCTATGCTCAACATCTCTAAAACTTAGGCCATGCTATTATGATTCTTAGACTGGTTTGTAGAACATAACATGAGTTAAAATAACTCTGGAAACTTAGCTCAGTGCCTTAAGGATCAGAGCAAAATATGACTGTTGACCAATAGGATGAATTCAAGGGCTGTATGTACATTTGATTTATTAATTTAAAATGCACCAGAGTTTCTGTGGTAGTTTTACCAAAGTAATGTTTTCTTTATTTAATTTCTCTTATTCTGTATTAGTACAGCAGGTAGTAGAATGGGGCTATTTCTGTAATAAAAGCTCTAGGGTAGTACAGTAATACAGTTGCCTGCATCAGGTGCTGCCAAGACATTGTTTAGCTCCAGATCCTCTAGATTGTAAAGACAGGTATACATGGAACACATGTTTATTTTCTTAGGAAGTGTAGAGGCTTGGCATGTTGAATGTAATTAATCTGTTCAGGTGTGTTACAAACATTCTGTGTGTGCATTTCTGAAATTCCCACCTCCTACACCCTCTTTTCCAGACAGTGTTGTTTTTGCTTTCCTTGGTGTAAAAGACATCACACTGCTCACTTTCATTTGTATAGCAAAAATTCCACTTTTTAGAGTCGCCTATTTGTGTCACTAACATTATCTGCCAGGTCTAATACTGAGACTGCAAGGCAAAGACTGTGTATGGGGAGCATGCAGAGCTATATAAATGTGTTTATTACAAATGGGAAGGTTTTAACTCTTCCTGTGGTGTTTTGGATGGGGTTGTTTGTTCTTGGTATCCAGGATTGCTCTAGCTTTTGTTTTTCTTACCATTCCACAGTGATCAGGCTACACCAAAACCCACTGGGAAATGTGTGCATTTCTGTGAATACTTCACAATACCTTTGGTTAGAAAGAAATGGGTCACTGGGGTTTAAAAGATGTCAAGGTTGAGTCAGCTTTGGCCAGATGTTTTTGCCCTGGAAGTTGAGCAAGAACAGTCATCTTATGAGCTTTTATTACCTCTCTGTGTCAGCCAGATGAAAAGTACTATGAGAGTAACCTCTCTCACGATCTTTGTCTCACACTTTTTTTTTTCTTGTGTTTTACTTCAACTCTTGCATATTCCTTAAAGGGGAAGGCTTGGAATGAACAATATATTATTTTGGAACACGTGTAATGAATGTTTTTGGCTTTAATTCTCTAGGAGCACTTGTATGAAGTAACTTTCCCATTTATGAAATTCTTTCCTGCTGTCACAATGTGGATGTGAGTCAAAATTCAATGCAGATATCTGAATTCCAGTGGGATGTGGGTATCTCACCTGCTTGTCTTTCTGAAAGCTGAACTCAAATTTTCCCTGCTGAAGGTCCTTTTTTTTTTTTAAAATTGATTTTACTGTGCAGTACTATATTGTTACTCACTGTATCGAGAAAATAGTGTCAACTTGTACTGTGCAGTATCCCAGTTATAAAGAGTGGAAAGCTAGTTTCAAGTTTGTAGTATCAGTACATAGAAGAGGCAAAATAGATAATAAGAGATAAAGAACCTAAAAGAACAATAAAATGCTATTGGTTAATGTGATATTCAGAGCACTTTTTTAGCAGCATAGGCCAAGAGAGCCTTAGAGAAGTTTGTGAGAGAACTTTGGATGGTGTTGGGGAGCACTACCCACATGTGAATGGCAGCATGACAAGAAGCCAAGTGATGATTTTTTTCAAATATAAGAGGTATCAGAAGATATCTGTGGGATTGATCAGAATTGTAAGCTGACATTTGGGTAATGAATGGGGATAATCAGTGTGGAATAGGTCACTGAAGGAGGGTCATAAAAAGTGAAGGATCTGATTGTTGGTGAAGATTAAGGGCAGTACTGATTCTAAAATGTGCACCGAGGATCACTAGGGGTTTCAATGACTGCAGATTCAGTGGTAATCCAGAGGCAGGAGCAACATATGGGATATATTGAAGAAGGACAGCTTTAAAACAACAGCTTTAGGTAGTGAGACTAGTGGTAAAACAGGGAAGGGGTAGACATTCTTAAAAGTTGTACAAAGATGGGTGTTTTGTGTTTGATTTTGAGCCAGTTAGATGCCAAGGAACATTTTTATTGTGAAGGATAGAGCTGGAGGACACTAGAGAAATTGAAGAGGAATAACTTCTATAGAACTTCAACTTAGAAAAGTAATTTTTCTACCAAAGCTACAGAATACAGCTTTAAAAAATGTTCTTGTAAAAACCGGTTCCTCCTGAAATCTTTGAAATCACATATTTTTAAAATATTTGGGTTTTTTTAATTGGCGAATAAAATTCCCTTACTACACTGATATCAGCTTTGTTATCACTTCTCCAGGCTCTTTATATTCACACTGTCTGGATGTAGTATCATTCATAACTGCTTTCAGTTCAGAAAGTGTTCACTGAATTCCCAACTCATAAAGGACTGATGTCAGACTTCTTGTCAACTACTTGTTCATCCTGGTTGCTAAAAGTTTATTTGAATGCTGAGTTAAATGCTTTTTTTTTTTTAAACTTCCTGTTGCTCATGGTAGCTTTAGGTCTGCACTTTTTACAATGAAACATGAATTATGTTTCCCAACTTTCAGATGACGCTTATCCTCTTGTTTACAGTAACTCTAAACTAATGTTATATAAAACTACTGTTGGGCAATGATATAAAGAAATTATTGAGAAATGTCCAAATCTATCAACTAAAAATCCTGTCATTAACTGATGTTCTGTAACTGAAGTTCTGGTTCTGTCTTTTTCTCTCTCCTACTCCTTATTCTTTAAAAGGAACTTCCTATTGAGAATCCATTTATGAACAGTAATTAATTTCTTACTAAATAACTAGATTCAGATGTGTTTTCCTCTTCCATGCAACTGCTTGTGAATTTAATGAAGAAACCGAACACCAGTGCAAATTAAATCACAGGTTTTCAGTAGCATTTGCCAACTGTCATTTGTACTTGTACTGTGTTAAATACACACAATGTTCTCTAAAGAGTTGGGTTCAAACCTTTCTTGAAATAAGAACACTAAAGAGTCATTAGCAATTCTGGATGAAAAGGCAAGCAGGGATATTGTGCCTGCTGTTGCTCCCTATAAAAATGTAGCATGTGGTGGTATTTAATGTCATTTTAAGAGGTGCCACGTGGGCAGGGTGATACACGTGTGTGTTTATGCAGAAGGCCAAAAGGGTGAATTTTCCTTTAGAGATGCTCACATAGTAGTTTTTGCTGCAAAAGTGTGCTGTACTTAGCCATCAGTGAGTCATACTGAAGTTGCTACTCGTGTACAGAAGTTATTTGGGTGATTAGTAAACAGATAGGTCATGGGAGTCATCAGACTAATCTGTTCCTGCGCTTGTGTGTAGATGGTACAGAACACAAAGCACAGGAAAGAGGAGAACCCATGTTCTCTCTTCATTCTCCACAAATACATTTGAACAAATAAAGACATATCAAGGTTTGTTGCTGCTCTTGAGAAGGGGTTTCTTTTGATGCCTTAGGGAAAAAGGTGGTATTCTGAGGTGGTAGGAAGACCAGACTATTATTGATTCTGTGCTGTCCTTATAACTAAAAATAGACCAGGCCTCAGTCTCTGTGGACACATTTGGGAGTTTCCAATAAAAGGGTAGGATGAAGGCTGTACTGTGGTTTCTTGGTCAGAAACCCAGTGCATAATCTGAGCCTGTGTGGAACTGAACCATGGCAGTGGTCCAGGATATGGACTTTTAAGCACACTGATTACAGTTTTATAAACTTATAGGAGTGGTGCTTGCTGCTATGGGTTGTTGTCAGATCACTTCCTTGTGCTGTTTCCATGGTATTCATCTGGAAGCAAAATCTTGTGTACAGGCTAGCACTTGGAGAAACCCCCAAATTCCCTTGCCAGGGAAGGAAGAGAAGCAGTAACCAAGTGGTCTGTTGGATTTGTGCTTTTTGTGTTGCCATAAGGCATGAGAAGGACGATGGATTATCTTGGAATGATGGTGAGGGGGGAGAAACACTTGATATTTCTCGTGTCCCTGTTGGATGCACTATGTAAACTCCTGTCCATGTCTGCTACCAACTTTGGTTCAGTTCAGAGTGAATGTGATTATGAAGCTGTATTAGTATTAATGACTGGGAAATAAGACCCCAGAATGAAACAAAGTAACAAAGCTAATGCAGCTGCACCTGAAATCCATTGAAATCTCCCATCTTAGTCAGTCTTTCTTCCTTCCTTGAGCCATCTCTGATTTCCTAGAAGCTGGTCCATATGTGTGCAGATCACTTAAGCCTTTCCAAAAATTCTAAATGAAGGAGCACTTTGATGAATTGTTGTCTACAATTCATCATGTAGTGCTGGCAGGTCCTGGGAGAGCTATGTGCTGCTGCTTACAATGTGGAGAAAGGGTGATGGTTCATTTTTGGATCAGGCAAACTTAAGGAGTTTTTCTTCTTTCACTGACAGTAGAAACCCAAGAAAATGAAAAGCAAAATATGCACAGAACTGACTTTCTCATGTTTTCAGCCAAATCACTTTAATAACGTTAGACAACCTAGGACAAAGTAGATGAAGTGTCTGACCACATTATACAGTCAAGACTGAGAAGTATCACCTTCTTTGCAGCAATGCAGAAGCGGGGAAATCTTCCAGCAGAGTGGAAGAAAGTGACTTCAGCCTGCCTCTTCTAGCACTTTTGCCTTGTTATTTGGGTCTTCCCATGCATACATCCTGCTGAAATACGTGACACCCTTCAACCATGAGGATGGAACTGTCTTGTGTGGTCAGTGCTGGATAGTTTGCCCTGTGTGTGAGCCTAGAAGTGCATGCTTGACTTGTGTTTTATCCACTATAGGCCCATGACCTCGTGGAATTTTTTTTTTAAGCTGTACTGTCCGCTTCTATTTTGTCCTTCAGACTTCTGACTTGTCTTGACTTAAGTTCAGATTGCAATAGTTTTGGTTGTTTGGTTTTTTTTTAATGGATTTGTCATGATTTTGTATCAAGAAAGTTTTCCAAATGTCTGAAGAATTACATAAACTATAATTCATTTTTTGTACATTGCCACTTGTGGTTGTTTTGTTTTAGAAGAATATGACTTTTAAGTTGATTTTCTTTTTTTAATTATCTTTCTCTTATTTTTTGAGTGATAAAAACAGGTTGCCAAATTTCGTTCCCCTGCATTCACAGTTCTCTGAAGTCAGTCATGTACTACAAATGTAACTGAGTGAGAATTTGGCCTAAATTGTGTAAAGCCCCAGGGAAATCCTATAGCTGTGTGGGAAACATCTTTTCTTGTGTTTTCCCATTCACTGCTCCTCCTCTTTCCTGTTTGGCTTCTGGGATTCTCCCCAAAGAAACCCACCATGTGTCTCTCTCTTAATAAAAGTATACAGAGCATAGATGCAATGAGGATTTTGTGCCTCCTGAAAGAGTAAATGGGTGTAAGTTGAAATTATTTCCGGTTCATGTCCTGGTATTTGCTGAGCTGCCTGTTTTTATGACAATAAAGGAAAAGTCATTCAAACAGATTATGATTTTGCCTCTAATTTTCAGTTGGTTAAAAGATCAAAAATAAGATGGTGCGGGTTTTGAAATAAACCAAAAAATGAAATAGCAGATTTGTTCTTTCAGTCATCTGGGAAGATATTGTAAGTTGTGAATTTTCCCAGAGAATGTCAGTGTTATAGCTCAAATTAATGCTTTGCTCTCTGCTCTTACTTGGACATGCTGTACTTCATGTTATTAAACTGTTTCAGTTTGTGATCAAAGTTCATGCTACCACAAATCACCAGATGGCTGCCTGAAATGATATGTACAGTGGCTGCGGGATCCACAGGCTGCAGCCCACATACATTTCCTACAGACTTTTGAAATTCCTCTCTATTGCTGTTCTGGAAATACAGAGGACGTAGCAAAGAGTCACATTACCTGTTTCTAATAAACACTAAAAAAGGTAAATGCATTCTATAATCACCTGAGACTGGACACTAAAAATTAAGCAAGCTTTATAGGGCATAGTTACCTTCAGATCTGCTGTTTTCTCCCTGTGTTTTGCTCTCGTGCTCCACTTTTCAGTTTGTGCCATTAAGGCGTTCAGTACACTGGCTGGAAGGTAAGTGAAAACATGCAAAGTAACTTCAGATCCTACCATTCAAATGACCAGGGTCTGATGCATGTCTCCCACATAGTGGTATTTCTGATCCTACTACAGTACAGTAGTTTAAGAAACTGCCTTTTTTTTTTCTCTAATTTGGGGACTTTGTGATCTTCTTTACCTACAGAGATACTGAATTCTCATTCCCATGTTGATTTTTCTTTTTTCTATATTTTCAGTCAGCAATTTCTTTCCCTTCTCTGCTATATCCACTCTGATCAAATTACCATATGTATAAAATTCAGCTGCAAGATTTCTGACTTGCCCTGGGTCCTGGGAACATACCACCCTCATTTTGATCTCTCTAAATTAGCTTCCTGTACAATTTCCTGTCAAACATGAGTTTCATGAGATTTGTCCTTGAATGTGTGTGTGATCATCCCTTCTCACTGTAATGAAATTCTGGCTGCCTAACTAGCTGGAACATTTTCACCAAGCTTGTTTTTATAAAAGCAAATACTAATGAGGTTTGTTTTTTTTTTTTTAAAGTAGTAACTCTTGAAAATGGATCTGCAGAGATAATTCCAGTTAACTCTCAAGTGAGAATTTTAAGCAGGGGGATCTGATAGTCATGTGCTTGTGTGAAGAATCTATCCCTCTGCATGTTCTAAATTACTTTTTACATTATTTATTATGATCTTCACAAATTGTCTTACATCTTGATAAAATAAAATGGAGAAAGAAAGCATTGCCTGCTAGCTAATACTTGCACAAATAGTTTTTATTTTAACTTGATGTGTGACTGAGGTAACATTAATAAGCATTCTCAAATGCAAATTTCCTGAGGGATAAATCCCAACAATATTTTGTGTCTCACTGAGTCAGCTTCTGCTGCAGGATGCGTGTATCTCATCTGGAAAATCAGATAAATATGATTTTCTGTGGGTCTAAAATCAGTAGCTACTTTTTCAACTTTTTCTGAGTTTTGTTCTTTACTACTTTCTTTTGGGTATTATGAACTTTAATTCTGTGTGTGGAGCAGGGTTAAAAGTGTACACACAAAACTTGTAAAAATCTAGTTCCTCACTTCCCAATTTGTTTCTCAACTGAATTATCTAAGGAGTGTGTTCTCAAAGACTCGCAGGGCACGAGGCTAATTATAGCTCTCCTTCTGGCATGGGATGCTTTTTCTGTTGACTGCCAGACATAAGCAAGAAGTAAAAAAAGTTCAAAGAAACATCTCTAGCTAAACCTGGAATCAGAATACATGATTGTTAGTTTGCTGAAAACACTGATTAGGGAAAGAAGCAAATAATTGTTTTGCTTTCTGTCAATATTTGTATGATAGGATTCGAAAACTCAAAAAATTCTTAACACTGCAATTTTCATGAAGTTATCTAATGTTAAGAAATAATGATTGCTGCTCAGTGTTTTCAGGATGAATTTTGCTCTGACTCCATTTGTTAAATTGCAAGAATACTTTGCACCCACAGCTGGGAAACCTCAGAACAAACATGATTTAAAGGAATAGCTCCTAATAGCAGAGCACTTCTTTTTGTGGTTCAATTATTGATGCATGTTTACATGTACTGAAAGCAAGGTCACCCAATTTGTCAATTTTTTTTG
>NW_020885230.1:0-8257 GCF_003945725.1 Corapipo altera
CCCCCCCCCGTGTGACCCGTGCCCTCGAACGGGGACACGGGGTCCCCCCCGCTCCCCTGCGGGTCTCGGCCCGTGTCCCCCCGTCCCCAGCCCCGCAGTGTCCCCGCTGGCCCCATCCCCACGTCCCCGCCGATCCCGGTCCCCCCCGCCGTGTCCCCCCCCGCTGTACCCCACGATCCCATCCCCGTGTCCTCACTGTCCCCACCCCCGCCGTGTCCCCCCCGTCCCGTCCCCGTGTCCCCGTGTCCCCTCCCCACGCCGGCGGTGCCCGGGGGTCCCGGGGGTCCCCTCCTCGCCGCCGCCGCGGCCCCGCCGGCCGAGCCCGGGGACCCGGCCGGTCCCGGAGCCGCCGGTGCGGGCGGAGCGGGGCCGGGCCCGGCGGGGAGGGGGGCCCCGGACCCCCGCAGTGCCCCGGGTGGGAGCGGGGGCCGCGGGCCGGGCTGCCGGGGAAGGGGTCCGGGTCCTGCCTCTCCCCCCACCCTCCGCGGGGTCCCCCGAGCCGCCGCCAGACTCAGAGGAGCTCATTTTCCACCCTGAAGAAACTTTCCTGGCTTGACCTTTCCTTCTTTTATTGGGATTTTGTGGAGCAGAGGAGGGGGGAGGGAGCGGGGCAGCTCCGGTCCGGGGGGCAGTGCTGGCACCCACCAGCCCAGCCCTGGCCCCGCTCCCTGTGCCGCATCCGCGGGGGCTGTCCCAGAGCCCCGCTCGGCCGAGGGGGCGGCGGGATGGGGTCCTCGGGCAGTGGGATGGGGTCCTCCAGCCCTGTGTCACCCGGGGGTGCTCCCAGGGGACGGGTCCTTCGGTCCCACAACACCCGGGGGTGCTCCTGAGGGATGGAGTCCTTTGGACCTGCACCCCCCAGGGATGCTCCTCTGGGATGGGTCCCCCCCTGACCCAGGGATGCTCCTTGCCCAGGCTGGGAGCAGGGACGGGGCTGGCGCGGGGCCGGGACACGCCCGGCCCACAGGACGGAGCCGTTCCCCGTCTGTCTCCCGGGGCTGGATGCTGGGAAGGTTTTTGTTCTGGCATCTCCCGCATCCTGCCGAGGCGCTGGAAAGGGCCCAGGGGGGGCGGCCGTGACTCAGCCCCCACGTGATGGGACTTTCGAGGTTTGCAGAAGTGCCGGCCCCTCTCCGCCCGCTCCTGGCCCCGTTCCCGGCTCCGGGGGCCAAGGCACACAGCCCGGCGCTGCGATTGTGCCTGCTCAGCACTTCCCGGGATGTCAGGAATTTCCTGGTGCCGTTGGCCGGGGGTCGGCGGCTGCGTCCCGGCACCAGCGCTGCCAGATCCCGCTGCCGAGGTGCCTTAAAGGCGCCGCGGAGTGTCCCGGCAGGAATCCCACTGGATGCTGCCCTGGCCCCCCCAGCACCCCCCAGCCAGAGGGGGGGCGGCAGCGGGGCCAAACCCACCCCCCAGCCGTGCTGCTGCTCTGGGACAGCCCCCGGCACTGGATGAGAAGTCCCAGGTCCTTCCCGCAGGGATGCTCCCAGTGCCAGCCCGTGCCCTGCCCGGGATTGCCCCGACCTGGCTGCACCTGGCCTGGCTGAACCCTGTCGAGTGTGCCCAGGCCCCCCCGGGTGGCCCCGTCCCTCTGTGGTGTCACCTGCACACGTGGGGGACAAACCCCCCTGCAAAGGTGGGGAACGAGTCCCTCTGCACCCCCGGAGCAGGGGCCAAACCCTCACAGGGCTCTGGGCACACCGGGGGCTGCGGGTCCAGGGGTGCCCCAGGCTGGTTCCACAAGGTTCCAGGTGGTTCCATGGCCCTTGGGGTGCCGGGATGTCCCTTTATGACTTGGGGGCCACTCTGTGCCGGGGGCCACTGTGACCCTGGGGGGTTCAAGGGTGCAGAGCCGGGGGTGCCACTCCCAGGAGAGCCCCTCCCTGCGGAGGCAGCAGCTCCAGGACCCCTCTGTGGCACAGGAGGATGGAGATGCCCACGGGGAAGGCAGAGCCCAGCTCCCATCTGGCCCAGGGAATGCTGAGCCCCTGGTCCCAGGAGGGACAGGGGACAGTGGCCCTGGAGGAGGAGGAGTGGGGAGTCTGCAGCCCCCGGGAGCTGTGCCAGGGGGAACGTGGCAGAGCCCCACTGCTATCCCAAGGGGTGTGCCAGGGGAAAGCCAATGGATACAAAGATCTGTCCCAGTGGTCAGAACTAATCAACCAGGAGATGTCCCAGATGGAAGAATTCATTGACCAGCAGCCCTGCCCAAGGAAAGCCAAGAGACAGCAGGAACTGTGCCAAGGGCAAGGCACTGGACACAAAGAACTGTCCCAGTGGGAAACCCTCATCAGCCAGGAGAAGTCCCACCGGGAAGACCACATGGAGCAAGGGCTGTGCCAAGGGAAAGCCAGGACACACCCAAAGGGGGGCCAACAGGAAGGTGAGAGAGACCCAGAGCTGTGCCAAGGGAGGGTCAATGGGTACAGAAGTCTGTCCCAATGGGAAGAATTAATCAACCAAGAGATGTCCCAGATGGAAGAATACATCGACCAACAGCTGTGCCAAAGGAAAGCCAAGAGACACCAGGAGCTGTGCCAAGGGCAGGTCAGGGGATACAGAGAACTGTCCCAATGGGAAGACTTAATCAACCAGGAGATGTCCCAGATGGAAGACTTCATTGACCAAGAGCTGTGCCAAGGGAAAGCCAAGAGACACCAAGAGACACCCAGAGCTGTGCCAAGGACAAGCCAAGAGACCCCAGGAGCGGTGCCAGGGGGAGGTCAGGGCATACAGAGATCCCTCCCAATGCTTCATCAACCCACAGATGTCCCAGTGGGAAAGACTCCACTGCCCAAGGGCTGTGCCAAGGACAAGCCAGCAGAACAGGCAGCACATCCCCACCCTCCCCACCCGTGCCAGGGCTCAGCACCCTCCAGCCCACTGCCCACCTTGGCCCCCAGGGCCTTCCCCCCCTGCCCTGCTCTCCAGCCCCCCAGCCCCGCCAGGACCCAGCCCAGCTCAGCTCAGGGAAGTTCAACTTCCCAGGGAGTTCATCCAGGCCTCCCCTTCCCCACCCACCCCCCTGCAGCCCCCAGGGAGGAATGGTGCCCACGTGCTCCCCAGAGAGGCAGCGGGTGCCACACGGTCCAGCCACCAGGAAATAAATTATAGGAATCCAAGGAATTCCTGCCACCAGGAAATAAATTATAGGAATCCAAGGAATTCCTGCCACCAGGAAATAAATTATAGGAATCCAAGGAATTCCTGCTGCGGCTCCACTGGCTGTGAACAGTCCAGGGGAGGGGCTGGGAGCTCCAGAGGGGTCCCTGAGTTGGGAATGTCACCACAAAACACGGGGCTGGGGCAGGGTGAGGCACATGGCCGGGCAGCAGGGCAGGGAGTCCTGGAATCAGCAAATCATGGAATTGTTTGGGTTGGAAAACCCCTCTGAGACCATTGAATCCAACTGTCCCCCAGCACTGCCAGGGACACCCCTGACCATGTCCCCAGTGCCACACCCACAGGGTGTTAAATCCCCCCTGCCCTGGGGAACAGCCCTTTCCAGGAGCAATTTTCCCCATTTCCCTCTCCTCCTGTCCCTTGTTCCCTGGGAGCAGAGCCCGACCCCCCAGGTCCCCCCTCCTGTCAGGGGGTTGCAGAGCCAGAAGGTCCCCCCTGAGCCTCCTTTTCTCCAGGCTGAGCCCCCCCAGCTCCCTCAGCTGCTCCAGCCCCTTCCCCAGCTCTCCACCGGAGTCTCTCCATCAATCCCCTGGATTCTCCAGTGTGACCCAGAGTTACCAAACCCCAAGGAATGACCCCAAACACAACCCTGGGGTAACTATACAGTGAGAACATTTATTTCCTGCCAACACTGGGACCAGTCAGTCCCACGCCAGGTGACTGGAGACACAAATCCACCCCAGCAGCTCCGGGGTCTCCTCCCAGCTCCAATTCCCACACCACAAACGCTCCTTCCTGACCCCAAACGACACATGGAACCCAAACACACAGCACTGAGTGGCCCCAAAGTGTCCCTCTGTCCTCCATCACCTGGAGCTCGGCTCTTCCCCGTCGTTATCCTGCTGCTTGGCCATGAATTTCTGTGGGAACAAGGGGAGAGGACGCTGCAGGGATATCCCAGGATCACATTCCAGAGGCAGGGCAGGTGTCAGAACACCTGGGCTCCAGCTCAGCCTGCTCCTCCCTCTGCCAGGGGGGATCTGCCCCAAAACACCCCAGTTTGGCTCCCAGGCAAACAGCTCGGGAAGCTCCTGAGGGGAACGTGGCCAAAGCTCAGGGATCATCCCCACAATGACACCCGGGCATGGAACAGAAAACATTCCACATTCCCACGGGCTGTGTGTTCCCAAAGCCCCGAGGGGTGACCAGGAGCCCCCCAGAGCCCTGGGTCTGGGGCTGTTCCCTTTTCCCAAATCCCTGAGGGGTGACCAGGAGCCCCCCAGCCCCGGGCCTGGGGCTGTTCCCTGTTCCCAAATCCCCAAGGGGTGACCAGAAGCCCCCCAGAGCTCTGGGTTTGGGGCTGTTCCCTGTTCCCAAACCCCTAAGGGGTGACCAGGAGCCACCCCAGCCCCAGGTCTGGGGCTGTTCCCTGTTCCCAAATCCCTGAGGGGTGACCAGGAGCCCCCCCAGCCCCGGGTCTGGGGCTCTTCCCTGTTCCCAAATCCCTGACGGGTGACCAGGAGCCCCCCAGCCCTGGGTCTGTTCCCTGCTCCCAAAGCCCCAAGGAGTGACCAGGAGCCCTCAGAGCCCTGGGTCTGGGGCTGTTCCCTGTTCCCAAATCCCTGACGGGTGACCAGGAGCCCCCCCAGCCCTGGGTCTGTTCCCTGTTCCCAAAGCCCCAAGGAGTGACCAGGAGCCCCCCCAGCCCCGGGTCTGGGGCTGTTCCCTGTTCCCAAAGCCCCAAGGGGTGACCAGGAGCCCCCCAGCCCCAGGTCTGGGGCTGTTCCCTGCTCCCAAAGCCCCAAGGAGTGACCAGGAGCCCCCCAGCCCCGGGCCTGTTCCCTGTTCCCAGGGTACCTCCATGTTGTGCCGGTGCAGGGGGGTCCGGCAGTGCTGGATCATGGAGGGCTCGTCGGCGTAGAACAGGGAGCAGATCTGGCAGAAGAACCCGGCCTTGGGCACCAGGATGTCCAGGGCTGAGGGAGCAGCACACGACAGTCACCACACGCAGCTCCAGACACACCCCAACCCCACACTCCCTCCCCAAACTGGGGGAATTTGGGGTTCCTGGGTGGAAATCACAGAGTTTCAGCCTTCAAAAAACCCAGTTTCTCACTCGAGCTGGTCCCTGTTTCAACCCACACATCATTTCCATGGGCAATAGCCACAGCAATTTCTGGGAATTTTTTGGATCTGAAGGTCCCTGCAACTTCCTCGGCATCTTCTGGCCTTTGAAGTGTTTCATCTCCAACTCCTGGGCCAGGTGTGGCTCTGCAGTGTCCCACCAGCCCCATCCTCCCAGGGAATGTCCCCCAAGCCATCAGACCAGGAGCCAGATGTTCCCAGCAACTCCTTTTCCAGTTCCAGTGTTCTCAGCAGTTTTATGGAAAAGGAATTTAGAGGAGGATCTTATTTAAAAAAAAGGAAATATATCTCTACACCCCCACTTCAAAGCTGTGTCAGCTTTGTTCCCTCCCCCTTCCTAGGCATGGAAAGTTGGGAATAAAACTCATCCCAGGATGGGAACGCTCAGGAGGTATCCCCCTGCCCTGTGCTGACCATCAATAAATTTGCCTGTATTTGTAAATTTTAGGAAAAGAGTACTTTCCCTGTTGAGCTTTCAACTGGTTAAACATGGATTTGGAGGAGCAAAGGGAAAACCCATGGATTCTGGGCCCTGACTTCGAGGTTCAGTGTGGTGGTAGGACACGGAAGGAGTTTTAAACAGACAGGAAAGTCCTTCCTGCCAGGAAAGCCTGGAGAGTTTGGGGTGGTTCCTCTGGATTTACCTTTGGGAGCGCTCTGTGCCTTGGGGACACCCAGAACAGTCGCTTTCTTCTGCTTGGACTCTGGTTCTGCCCCCCCTGATCCCAGCTGAGCTGCTGGAGACAGAAATGCACCTTGGAATGGAATCATGGAACGGTTTGGGTTGGAAGGGACCCAAAGCCCATCGATCCCACCCCCGCCATGGGCAGGGACACCTCCCAGCAGCCCAGGTGGCTCCAAGCCCCCTCCAACCTGGCCTTGAGGTCCCTCACCTTTTGGCTTGGAGATTGCAGAGATTTCCTCTTCTGGATTTGGATCCCCCAAAATTCCTATTTCTTCTAGTCCTGCAACAGCAACAATGTCCTCCTCCTCTGGTCCTGCACTGGCAGCGATTTCCTCTTCTTCTGGCCCTGCCACAGCAACGATGTCTTCCTCATCCTTGTCCTTGTGTGCACTCTTCCCTGGGGAAGCGCTTTCCTCCTCCTCCTCCTCGTCCCCGACTTCGTCGACCGTGACGAAGTTCAGCTCCTCTTTGAGGTGGTTGAAATCTGCCAGGAAATCGTCCTCCTCCTCGTTCACCTCGTCCAGGGTCACCAGGGGGTTGTCCTCGTTGTCCTCCTGGAGCTCATCCACGGTCACCAGGGCCGCGGGGTCGTCGGGCACCTGGGAGGATGCGAAGTCCGCGGCGCCGCCCTTGCCCTCCTCGGCGCCCAGCTCCGCGGGCTCGTTCAGGGGCAGCTCCTCCATCTCCTCGTTCAGGGGCAGCTCCTCCACCTCCTCGTTCAGGGGCAGCTCCTCCACCTCCCCGATCTCATCCACCGTCACCAGGGGCTCGGCCTTCAGGTCCCGCTCCTTGAACCCGGGCTGGGGGAGGTCCCTGTGGGCTCCAGGCTCCTCCTGCTCCGAGATCTCGTCCAGGGTGAGCAGAGCCTGCGGGTCCTTCACCGCCTCCGACAGCTCCTCCTCCTCCAGCACCTCGTCCACCACCAGCAGCCCCTGGGGGTCCCCTGGTGGGGCAGGTGGCTCCTCCTCCTCCCCAATCTCATCCAGGGTGACGAAGGACGGCTCCCCCTTGGCCCCGGAGCCCTTCCCTTTCCTCCTCTTGGACGCGGGCTCCGACGGGCTGGGCTTGGCTCCCTCTTTCCTCTTGCCCCTGGGGGAGTTTCGCCGCGGCACAACCGGAGACTCCACTTCTTCCACCACCTCGTCCACGGTGACAAACTCGTCCAGGTTAAACGGGAACAGCTCTTCCTCCTGGGAAGTGTCAAAGTGAGAATGTAACATTCAACTTCACCCCCACCCACAGCCTCGGGAGGAACATCCACAGCCCGCCTGCAGGGGGAAAAACCAACTCCATGTGAGGGCAGGGAAAACTGTCCAGGCCTTCAGTCCCAGGGGGGAGGAGCCTTGTGCTAATTCACTGGATTTCACTAGGATTTAATTCAGGAAACCAAAGCACTCTGCGAAATCCCAGTGGATCAATTGACAGCATCCCACAGTGCCCGGGGTGGGAAGAGCAGCCTGGCACCGTTGGCTGCCTTTGGCAAAGGGACTGGACACCACGGGCTGGGAACAGAGATCTGGGGCAGCTTTGGGTGGTGCTTTAGGGCCAGATGGTTCCCAGGGATGGATTTCATGGCATCTGATCCCAGCTGGGGCTTCCTGGCGGTCCCGGCTCCTGGGAACAGTGACCGAGAGATCTGGGGGGAACCCACCACGTGGGAAGATCCCAAAGCAATTCCAGCATCCCAGAGCCCACAGCACCAACACTGGGTGCAGGAAGGGCAGGGACTTGGTGATCCCACTGCATGGGAGGTGGGGAAGGATTCCTGAGAGCAGCACCCAGGCCTGGGGTCAAGGAACCATGGAATGGTTTGGGTTGGAAAAGACCTGAAATCCCACCCAGAGCCAGGCCCTGTCCATGGGCAGGGACACCTTCCCCCAGCTCAGGTTGCTCCAAGCCCTGTCCAGCCTGGCCTGGAACATCAAACCTCACTTTTCCAACACCCTCTGCACCTTCAATCCCCCCATGGTTCCATCCTTACCTCCTTCTGCTTCCCACTGCTGCCAGCGCCACTGGTCCTGTCCCCACCAGGACCCTGCAAAACGAGAGTGGAATTCCCATGGAACGGGGTCAGCCCCTGCCCCGCTCCCAGGAGACCAAACCCACCACCAGACTCGGCTATTCCTGGCCCCGAGGAGCTGCTCTGGGATGTCCCCAGGGCTGCTCCTGCTCCGGGCTGGGCAGAGCCAGCGCTCCAGGGACCGACCACCAACCATGAGGTGACACCTCAGGAGCCTCTTCCCAGCTCCCAGTGCCTGTGCAGGACTGGGCACAGCAAATCCCAGCTCCCAGTGCCCGTGCAGG
>NW_020885230.1:8267-21727 GCF_003945725.1 Corapipo altera
GTGCAGGACTGGGCACAGCAAATCCCAGCTCCCCAGAGGACACACAGCTCAACTCCCATCCGGAATTACTCCGAGGACACACAGTCAGGATACAACCAGGACTCACTTCCAGAACACCTCCGCAGGATTTTCCCACCAGTTCCACCCTTGTGTTGCACACATAGCAGATAAAAGGAACTGGCCGCCCGTCAGCTCGTGTGGATTTATGGAAAGGGAAGGGGAACATGGAGCCACTGTCCCAGGCTGGGAGAAGCCCGGAGTCAGTGCTGGCACGGGGACCTTCCTGCCTCTCACCTGAGCGCTGCCGGGGTCCTCCTCCGTGCCAGGGGTTCCACTCTCTCCCTCTTGGCTCTGTTTTGAACCAGCCCTAGATTCCACCTGGGAGTCCTTCTCCTGCTGGGATGAGCTCCTCCCACTGCCTCCCTGTCCATCCGCTCCGGAGCTGCCGCTCCCTCCTCTCCCCTGGGTGCTCTCTGCTGCGGGCTGGGCTGGTTTGGAGGGGGTTTTCTTGTCCCCCCCCGCCTGGCCCTCGGCTCTGGGGGGGTTCTGCTCCCCCCCTTTGCCTGGGGAGGGCTCGCTGCTCTTCGCTGGGGCCCTGGCCTTGAAGATATCCGGGATAGACACCACTGCCCTCAGGAGGGTTTTACCCACAGCGGGCTCCTTCAGGGACAAAAAGGGGTTCAGTGGAGCTCCCGGGTGGCTTCTGTCAGGGTTTGCTGCTCCTGTCCCTTTGTTTTGGTGGCTTTTCACCGAACTTTCCGCGTTGCTCCCACCGACGGCACTTGGAGCATCTTCCAGAGCAGCCCCAGCCTTGGCTGCTGCTTTTCCAAGCTGCTTCTCCAGCTCTGCCCCAGCCTTGCCCAAGAGCTTCCCGGGGTTCTCCTCTGCAGTGTGTCCAGCTTTGAGCACACCCTCCTCTGCTCCAGCCACATCCAGTCTCTTCCCTGGGGCCTCCCTGGTTTTAGGGACAGGTTTCCTCTCGGCCACCGGAGCTCCAGACGTTTCAGGGTTGGTTTTCCCAGCCTCAGGAACAGGGCTCTTCCCAGGAGCAGCCAGCTCATTGGCTGGCTGGGTGACAGCAGGTGACACCGTGTCCATGGGAGCCCCCTCAGCCCTGGGGGACACCTCTCCAGGGCTGGCTCCCGCTGGCTCCCCGGCTGCTGGGATCACCCCACAACCTGCTGGATCCCCCTCAGCCCTGCTGGACGATCCCAGTGCTTCCATGGCAGGGGCAGACGACTCTTCATCCCCCTCTTTGCTTCCCTTCTCCAGTAGCTTTGGTTCAGGAGGAGTTTTAGGAGCCTCTTCCGTCCCTGCACTGGAAGGCGGCAGCGGCTTCTCCTCCGACCTCTCTCCAGGTGATTTGGTGCCAGCAGGTTTCACGGGAACACCAATCCCAGTATCCGTGTCCTCCACAGCCGTCTGGGCCAGGCTTCCAGGTGATTCCCTCGCTGCTCCTCCCGGCTGGGGCTCGGGGGGCTCCGTCTGTGCCGCTGGAATCTCCTCCGTGCCACTGGAGGCGGGAATGGCTCCTCTCTTTGCCCCCCTGGGCTCTCCTGGTGGATCAGCAGCTGCTCTTGGCACCACTCCTGATCCCTTGGGAGATTTTTTCGAGCCAGTGCTAAATGCATTTAAAAGAAACAGAAGAAATCAAACCATGTTGAGAATTCTACACTTACAGAACCCTCCTGGCGGGGCCTGTCCTGCGCCCGGCACTGGGGATTGGGCTGGTGCTGCCAAACATGAGGTGAGGAATGTGATGGTGCTGAGAACTCTCCTCAGCACCCCGAGGGCAGGATCGTGGGCAGGACTGTGGGCAGGCCCCGTTCCAGGAGTGCCCCGGGACCTCAGGGCTCACACGGCCCCCCAAAATTCACATCCCGGAGTGGGAAAGTGAATGCACAGTGAAAACAAAGCTCCAGTGCCTCTGGATTAAGGAATGAGCAGTTTGGCTCTGTCTCCAGACGGGGCAGTTAGCAGCCCGGAGAGCTCTGCCAGGAGCAGCAGGTTTGGGTCTGGGCTCAGTTTTTGGGAAGGGAGGGGTTGCTCTGGGTTTAAACCACGCTGACCTCGCACAAGAGGCACAGAGGCTCCCTCGGGCTCTGCTTTCCCTGGATAACCCACTGCCAGCCCTAGGGTGACACAGCCCAAGGTGCCAACACAGAGAGCATGGAGCTCCTCAGAGAACTCCTGAGACACAACGGGTGTTTTTGTTCTCTGAAGGAAAGAATCCCCCACGGGGATCTTGGGAGACACTGGAGTTAGAGATGCCTGTTATCCCACAGAGCTCCAGCAGAGGAGCATCCAGTACCTCCCAGTTCAGTCAGAACCCCCAGCAAGGGATGGAGCTGGACAGAATGGACTCAGCTCAGGGAAGGGTTAAGCCTGGAAGTGGCCAAGGTGAGGGATAAGGAGATGAAGAGACAAACACGGAACAACAGGAAGACTCAGTAAGAAGAGGAAGATTCCGCAAGAACAGGTAAATCCATTCAGATGGTGCAAACACCAGCTCCAAGGGAGGGTATGGAGACAAAACATATGGAGAGAGGAGAAAGGATGGGAATTCCACTCCCAGACCCTTCCCAGCACCAGTGTAACACTGGATATGGATAAGCCCTGCCTGTCACCAGGGGCAGCAGGGCTGGGGACACTCCTGCCCTCAGTCCCTCCTCTGCTCTCCAAGGGCTTGGCCCCCTGAGCCAGGACACAGAAGGGATTCTGACATCAATGAAACATTTCTGTTTGTGCCCATGGATTTTCCTCTTCTGTCTGAGCATCTTCCACTGGGATTTCCTGAAGTCTCCCCTGCCTGTGGAGCAGGGCACGACCGGGGGCAGACAGAGCCCAAAGTGCAGATCCAGGCCCAGGGTTAGACTTGAATTAAATAAAGCTCCAGCCCTGCCCTGCCCTCACAGCCTCTGCTGAGGCACTTCTGGGAGGGAATGGAGCAGTGCCTGGGAACAAGGATGACACACCAAGCACAGGGCTCAGCACAGCTGGATTATCACAGCTCCAGTGAGGCATCACCCCCCGAATCCTGAGGGGGAAAAACACCCACCCTGGGCCTTCCCAGGGCCTTGGGGGGCCCCAAAACCCACCTGTGGGCTCAGACCAGGCTGAGGGGCAGAGAGGGATGGGCAGAGGGACAGGAGGGACCCCCAGGAAGCATCCAGAACACTGGGATCACTGCCAGGCACTGCCTGCACAGGGATGTGAGGGGTGAATCCAGCCCCTGCCCCAGCACAGAGCCTGGGCCACATCCTGCTCCATACCTGCAAACCAGGAGTACAGGGAGCAGTGGGATCAGCCAGGAGTCACAACCTGGAGAAGAATCCCCAGGACAACAAATCCCAAACAATGGCAGCCAGGAAAGCACATCAGTGCTCAAACCAAGTGTGAGGAATTCCCAGCTCAGGGGAACTTCCAGAGGTTCTTCAGCCCCTTCTGCTCCCCGAATTTCACTAATCCCTCCCTCTCCAGAAACACAGGGAAGGGCTTCGGATCTGTAATAATATTTAAGATGTTTTCTGCTTCTTATGAAATGAACTAAAGGAACGGAGTCCCAAAGGCTCAGAGGGAGAAGACAAGGAGAGCGTGTGGAGTAGGGAATTTGGAGGGGAAAAGGGCAGCTTTCCATGAGTTCAGCAGCCACAGCAGGGCTGGGATTCATGGAAGAGTCACCTGATCATCAGGAATTAACTGCACTAGTTAAAGCACACCTGGCTGGAACCAAAAAGGTTCCCTGTGTGGCTGCAAAGCTGAGAGGAAGAGATGGTTTGGGAACTGAATGTTCCCAAAATGGAGGAGTTTCACGGAATAAGGAATGACAACTCGACTTCTGAAAGGAATAATGTCTGAAAATATAGAGCAGTGTATACAGAGAGAGAGTATAATGGCATGACTTGAAATTTAGGACCATCATCACACACTTTTGGGGGTTTTTAACAACAAAACTTTTCCAGAAATACGGGTTTGAGCGACAGAAAGTGATTTAAGTCATATTTGTTAACAAAAACTTGTAATGCTCTATCCATTTACAAAACAAATCATGATCAGAACTACAACCAACAAACAGTTACTCCACAAACAGAAAGTTTACTACAACCAGCATCCATAAAACAGCTTGAAATGGCACAAAGCAACCCCATTTCTGGGTCCTGGTGTTCTAGAGCAGACAAACACTTCTATAAATCACTTCAGGACCTGGATCACAGCGTGAAGTTCATGTTAATAAGTTAAACAAGGAAGTTTCAGTGCATTTTTAGCATTTGGAAACAGAAAGAACAGAGCCAGGGGCTGTGACAGAGGGAGGAGCTGCAGGATGAAAGAAACCCTCGGGAGTTAAACACCCCCCAAATTCTCTCACCAACACGTGGAGCCAGACACACCTGCCAGGCCCGGGGGGAAAACCCTGGCCAGAGCAGCAAAACAGTGACAAAAGAGGATTTCCTCCTGTTTTCCATGGGTTTGGAATGCAATCCCAAACACTGGCTCTGCAGGGACACACAGAGCACACGGAGGGAGGAGCAGCAGGACACGGCTGGGGGAGCTCCCAGCAGGATTTTCCATGGAGCTGGGCTGGAGAGAGGCTCAGCACCCCCCAGATCATGGACAGGGCATTCCAAGGAAAGGGAGACACAACCCCCCAACACTTGCAGGCCATACCTTGCTCTGCTCCCTTCCTCTCTCTTCGGGTCTCTCTTCTCAGCTTCAGCCTGAAAGGCAAAACCCAGGGTCAGGATTCAGCACTTCCAGAGGCTCCAGCATTCCAGAGCCCACCACCCCAAACATGGGAGATCAAAGCACAGGGAATTGTTCCACAGCCCAGGGCAGGGATTCCCTGAGCTGACACTGGAGGGGATGGCACAGCACTCTGCAGACAGTGGCACAGCACTCAGGGTTTGTGTCCCTTCAGACACAAAGAACACCAGACTGTCTCAAACTCATTGGGAGCAGAACTGGCTCTGGGTCCGGGATACACCTGGAGGAGAGGGATGTTCAACACTCCTCTGCCCACACAACACCTTCTTTGCTCTACTGTGAGGATGTGAATGGCTGCAGAGCTCAGGGGGAACATGTTCTTGCCCTTTTCTTCTCCTTCTCCTCCTCCTCCTTCCCCTTCTTCTCCTTCCCCTTCTCTTCCTCCTTTCCCCCCTTCTTCTTCTCTTTCTCCTCTTTCTTCTCCTTCTTCCCTTTCTTCTTCTTCTCCCCTTTCTTCTTCTTCTCTTTCTCCTCTTTCTTCTTCTTCTCTTCTTTCTTCTCCTTCTTCCCTTTCTTCTCCTCCTCCTTCTTCCCCTTCTCTTCCTTTTTATTACTGATATTATTATTATTATTAAGCAAACAGCCACACACCTTCTCTAACAAATTACACCCCAAGCTGAGCAAGTACCTACAAGACCCCCAGGCCAGTCCCTATCCCTTAAATCCAGCCATTCCCTGCAGGATGACTGTGTGTTCCTACAGAATAAACTCCTGGATTGGCTGTTAAATGAAATAAGGTCTCCTGAAAAAGGCACCACAACCAAAAAACCCTTTAATCCTCAGTGCTGAGATCTCCACCTCCTTTCCAAAGGCACTTCCCAAACTCACTGCAGACAATCAGGATTAGGAAGAGCAGAATTCACTTTTATTTATGGATGTGATTCCAAGGCCTTCAGTTTTCTGTAAACGTTTATCCCAGAGAAAAGTGCCCAAAGTAACAAGAGTATCTTCTAAGGAATTAACAACTACTTGGTTTTTTCTCCAGAATCTGACTGAAAGGTTTCCAGAGGAATTAACCTCATGTTCCTTTGAGTCCCCAGGCACACAGCCCAGACTCTGGCAGGGAATGGAGAAGATGGACAAGAGGGAACAGACTCCAAATGCAGTGAAGGAAAACAGCTGGGAAAAAAATCAGTTTTCCCTCTTCTCAGGCATTTCTGTCTCCCCCTCAGTTACAGACAGAAATAAAGCCCTGAGTTTAACCCCAAAGCACAGGCTGGCTGTGACACTGGGGCAAAAGCTGTGACAGGGCACTGCCAGCAGGGAATGATCCTGTGCTCCAGTGGCACATCCTCCTTCCTGCTCCAACACTTCCTCCCTATTTTTGGCATTTCAGCACTAATAAATTCAGACACTATCAGCAAAATTCCAGAAATCCAACTCTAAAGGGATGGAGCAGCACTTCCATGGCTGCTCCCCCTCCTAAATCAGCTCTAAGTGCCCCAAAACATGCAGCTGGGAAGAAATGCTTGGAAAACAGGGTGGGAATGCCCTTCTTTGTTGGCACTGACTTCGGATGAAACATTCCCAGGGACAAAGGGATGTTCTTCTGTCACTCCAGACACAGGGAGCAGCTGGAAAAGCAGATTTGAATCACTCTGGTGGATGTTCCTCATTGTGAGGACTACAAGGAAGGGTCTTTTCCTTATTTTTCAAGTGCTAAGGGAGCTTATTCCTTACAATTATTAGACTTGAGTAAAAGCTTCTTAAGGATTTGTTAATTTTCCTCAGCTACAAAGTTCAGGTAATGAAAGATGTGGAAAAAGGAGGGAGGGGAAAAGTGGGACTATCCTGAATTCAGGTTAATTAATTGCTCCTAAAGAGGGAACTGCAGCACTTCCACCACGGATGAGGGGTCAGGACAGGATGGGAAGAGCTGGGAAGGGAGCTGGAGCCTGTTTTCCCTCCCTGTGGAAGAAAAGGATGGATGCCCTTGTGGTCATTTGGAACTTTCTCCTGTGAATAAAAGTGAAGGCAGAAACCAGAACGTCCAGCACATCCTGGTGTGGGAATTGGGATCCCAAAGGCATGGGAAAGGGAACAGCAACACCCAGGGAATGAGAGCTCCAGGAAGGAATTCACAGGGATAATCACCTACTGTGTCCTGGGGAGCCAGGCTGGGAGAGCTGGGGGGGTTCCCCTGGAGAAGAGAAGGCTCCAGGGAGAGCTGAGAGCCCTTTCCAGGGCCTAAAGGGGCTCCAGGAGAGCTGGAGAGGGACTGGGGACAAGGATGGAGGGACAGGACACAGGGAATGGCTTCCCACTGCCAGAGGGCAGGGATAGATGGGATATTGGGCAGGAATTCCTGGCTGGGAGGGTGGGGAGGCCCTGGTCCAGGTTGCCCAGAGAAGCTGTGGCTGCCCCTGGATCCCTGGAAGTGTCCAAGGCCAGGTTGGAGCACCTGGGACAGTGGGAGGTGTCCCTGCCCATGGCAGGGGGTGGCACTGGATGGGCTTTGAGGCTCCTTCCCACCCAAACCATTGCAGGATTCCATCCCAGAGCACAGACTGGCTGATCCAGCTCCAGCTGCTGGACAGTCCCATCCCCAGCAGCAGATCCCGAGGGAGCAGTGGCAGTGCCAGCCCAGCTCCCTGGGCACAGGCTGTTCCATCCCAGCTCCCTGTTCCATCCCAGCTCCCTGGGCACAGGCTGTTCCATCCCAGCTCCCTGTTCCATCCCAGCTCCCTGTTCCATCCCAGCTCCCTGGGCACAGGCTGTCCCACCCCCCCGAGCCCCGGGGCAGACAGAGCAGGAGTTACCTGGGCAGGGTCCCCCCTTGGGGACAGGGAGCAGCTGAGGGTGTGCTCCCCCATGCTGTAGGGGTACTGCTGCAGGAAGCTGTGCATGGAGCGGGCTGACCTGGGGGTGTCCAGCTGCAGGATGGCCTGGAGGGAACAGAGCACAGGCTGCAAACAGCTGAGATTCCTCCCCTTCCCTGCTCCTGAACAGACCCAGCAAAGCACCTTCCCTGCTGGGACCTCCCACCTTTCAGCCACGAGGGTTTTGTAAAGTCACCTTTAAAAAGTTCCAACCCGTGGCCTGAAGCTGAAAACAAACTCAGGTTTCGGTTGGATTTTTAGATTTACACATGAAAATATGAAAACTAAATAAAAAAGCAGAGCGAGTCACTGCCTTTGAAATGTCCCAAAACAAAAATTTCAGCAATTCTGACATTTTCACTCCTCCTCAGAAATTCATTTTTTTCCCAGGTTTCCCCCATGAAAAACCTAATATTTTCCCCTCCCCAAAAGGTCCTTTGCAGAATTTATTTAATGTGCTTACCTTGTTTTTATTCTTCAGCACAACATAATGGTCGACTTTCCCGAAGCGAAGCCCCACACAAACCACCTCCAGCTCCCTGTATCCATCATCTGGCAAATTCCCAAGGTGCACAAACTGGTTATGGATGGATTCAGTGTTTACCTAAAAAAAAAAAAAAGGGATGGTAAAACCTGCTTTAACCTTGGCACACATTTTTTGGGGCAGAAGAGCCTCAGAGACACCTCATTCCCCAGGCAGTGCCCAGGAACATCAAATAAATCCCAGGATTTTGGGAGGATCAAAGGGACACAAAGGCACCAGCAGACTCCTGAAATCCCACATAAGTCTGACCTTTTATATTTGGAAGTTGGGTGTGTTTTGCAAACACTGATTCCCAACAAACTGGAGCAGTTTTGTCTGTACCCAGGAGAACCATAAGGAGGGAGCAGATCTCCCCAGGAACATTCCCAATGGGAAATTCAAGCCTTTGGGGTTCCTTGGGAGGTGATTTATTGCTGGCTTTAACCAAAGCCTTCTGTCACTGCTGTTCTTGGAGTCACTCCTGGGGGCTCCTGTGCCAACATTCCCACAGCTCCATCCCCAGGGACTGACCCTCCATCCCCAGGGACTGACCCTCCCTCCCCAAGGACTGACCCTCCATCCCCAGGGACTGACCCTCCCTCCCCAAGGACTGACCCTCCATCCCCAGGGACTGACCCTCCATCCCCAGGGACCGACCCTCCAGCAGGAACAGCCTGGAAATGCCTTTCCCAGCAGAAATAAAAATACAATTTAAGTCAGCTGTACCTGCACTGTACAGAAATGCTGTGTATGTTCATTCCCAGCTTCCAGGAAACATTTAACTCAAGAGGAAACTGAGACAACAGTTCAGTTCCCAATATTTCAGTAGGAAGGACACTAATGCCAATTAAATTAAGGGATTGGAGAGTATGTGGAGGAAAGGTTGGGAGTAACTCACCTGAGGGTCAGAATCTTTAATCAGGGCAGTAAATATGGCTTCCTTCAAAAAGAAGAAAGAGAAAAGGTAAGATTTGAGCTGTAAAATACAGTCACTGACTCCCCACAAACGATTAATTTGGGCTTTATTACTCAAACCAACACCTCCCTGCCCCTCTGCTCCTCTCACACCACACCAGCACCCCAAGGACATTTAACAGGATCAGTCTGCAGTGGCACAAACCCCTTGTTTTAAACAGCAGACAGTGTTTAAAATTCATCTTCACCAAAAGCATCCTGCTCTGAAGGGAGGTGTCCCCAGCTGAGCAGGAGCTTCCCTGGATTCCCTCACTCACCTCATCCCTGACAGTCTGGTACTGAGGCACCATGCTGATGGAGAGCTGCTTTCCATCCAGGGACATGGGGAAGCAGGTGTAGAATTTCACCATGGAATCTGCAGCCTTCCTGTTGATTTCCAGATACGCCTGAGAGAAAAACAAAAATTTAAAGGAAAACTGGAATTTATCAAAGGCGTCTCCCACCGATGCTTCCTGCACCTCATTTACACTCCTCACAGACTCCACTGCTGCTCCTCCAGGCAGAAACACCACCAAACCCCATGAAAATACCTTTTTGTGAGAGGACAGAATCAGCACATCCTTCAGGCCTCCAAAGGGCTTTGCCAGGTTGGAAACTTCCTCCACGGAATATCCCTTATCGGGCAGGTTGGAAACCAGGACCACACACAGGTCCTCGGGGTCCTGCAAGACACAAAGGTACTTTATATGGCACTGCTACTCCTTCCACCCTAAATCCCAGCTGGCTGCCCAGAGCTGGGGCTGCCCCAGCCCTGGAGGTGTCCAAGGCCAGGCTGGATGGGACTTGGAGCAACGTGGGCTGGTGGAAGGTGTCCCTGGAGGGGATGGGATTAGATGGGATTTAAGGTCCCTCTGCACCCAAACCACTCTGGGAGTGTGTTCTCACCAGAAATAAACAGGAAGGGGGTTAAATTGGACGTTTTCAGACATTACAGCAACACCTGGAAATGGCTGCAGGTGTGCTCCTGCAATTCCCACCCTCACACTGACCTTCCTGGCTGGATCTGTGGATTCCTCGCTCGGTGTGCCCGTTCCTGGAGGCTCTGAAAAACAGGGAAGGAGGAGTTCAGTGGTGCAGGTTTCTTTAAATACCTCAGAGCTTTAAGAACTTCCTGCATTGCCTTTTATCCCTTGTGAAAAATCAATATTAAATGTTTAACAGTGACAAATTGGTGAGACACAGACAGTGTTATGGAAATGCTCCCAGAAAGAACAGGTCCAATGTGGGAATGTCCAGCCTGGAGAAGAGAAGGCTCCAGGGAGAGCTGAGAGCCCCTTCCAGGGCCTAAAGGGGCTCCAAGAGAGCTGGAGAGGGACTGGGGACAAGGGATGGAGGGACAGGACAAGGGGGAATGACTTCAAACTGGGAAAATGGAGATTCGGGTGGGATATTGGGAAGGAATTCTTCCCTGTGAGCGTGGCAAGGGACTGGAATGAATTTCCCAGAGACGCTGTGGCTGCCCCTGGATCCCTGGAAGTGTCCAAGGCCAGGCTGGATGGGGCTTGGAGCAACCTGGGATAGTGGGAGGTGTCCCTGCCCATGGCAAGGGTGGAACTAGGCAGGATTTAAGGTTTCTCCCAGCCCAAACCATTCCATGATTCCAGGATTCTGTGACCTTTCCTTATCAGTACTATCTCAGGCACAGTAACTGAGAATTAATCCACACTTGAGCCAGGTTTAACACCCAGTCTGCTATGGATGAGTTACAGAACATGGGGAGAACAGGAATGACTGATCCAACGGGATTAAATCAGAGGTGGAGCTGCAAACAGAGCACCCCGAGAGCCTGGATCCACGGGGGTCAGTGCAAGTGTCCAAGTCACACTGAAAATTCCTGCTAGGACTGTCCTGGCTGCTGAAACACAGAAATCTCAGGGGTCTGCAGCCACTCTGGGGGCTTTCAGCCCCTTCACCACCCTGATGAACTCCCCAGTTCTGGCCCAGCCCCTGAACCCACTCTAACAGATTTTATTTCCTGGAATCCCGTGTCCTTTCCATTTCCTGGCTGGAAAGCAGCTCACGGAGCCCCCAGGAGCAGAGAGGTTTAAGACAACCTTGCAGTTTACCTGGTTTAATTAAAGCTTTATCAACCCCAGGCACATCCAGTGCCGGTGCCTGAGGGGGCTGGGATGGGCTCCCTGACAAACAAATAAATCCATAAAACACCTCCCTGTCCAACTGCACACCCCCCAGGGAACAGGGCAGGACAGACCCGGGCTTACCTGGCACAGGTGAGGGACTGGGCTGGCTCTCCACGGGCACTGCAGGCTCTGGGATTCCATCCTCCTCCGTGACACCCTTTGGATCTGACGGCTCCGCTTCCTCAGTTTCCATCCCGGGCTCTGCCGAGGGCTCGGGATCTCCATCCTCAGCTTGTTCTGGCAGGGACCAGCAGGAAAAGGCATTTGTTGTTTCTACAGGTCAATGAATCCATTTGCAGCAGCAGAATGAGCTGCACTGTGCATCTTCTGTCACACACTCAGAGGCCTCCCAATAATAAATCCCTGCTCCTCCTCAAACATGGACAGAAAACGGACATCCAGGGAAACCTCTGTCCCAGACTCACCCACTTCCCTGGTTTTTTGGCTATTCCCGACCTACAAACAGCCCTGACAATCCCTGCAAGGAGGGTGTTTGCCTGTGGAATGATCCACCGGTGGGCAAGGCCAGGAAAAGGGAGGAAACCTGCACTCCCAGCCCGGAGTGGCTGTGCTGGGAAGGGAAAAGCACCTCCTGCTTCCCCAGGGAAGAGGGAAAGTCCCCCCTCCTCTCACCTGCAGCACTCGGGGTTTTCTTCACCTTTCGTTCTCCTGGCACTGCTGATTTCTTGAGCTTTTCCTTTTTACCTACAAAAACACCCCAAAACCAGGTGTCAGCAGAAATGCTGATTAGGTGTGACTTAAAACCAATATAAAGTATTATACATACAACAAATATTATACACATACTACAGTAAAACAGCACAGCAATACTACACATGCATGCTAATAATAAATTAATTGTTGAGACAAATATTGCTTATCAATATTATAGGTAATATTGATATTATATTAATGTGAAGAAAAAGACATTATACATGCAATAATATATAATAATACCATAAAAGATGGAAAGTGATTATAATAACGAAGTATAATAGAAATAAAGTACAACAATAAAATAGAATATTATACATACAATAATATACACACACATGTACAATACATACACAAAAATCAGCTTAATCTGCATCAATTCAACTGATGTGACCAAAAAACCCACCCAAAACCTAATCCAGCAGTTCAGCCCCACAAAGATGCTGAGGAATGAATCAATAAATCTGTAAAACCCACAATTTCCCACAGAAATCATGGCTGCTCCCTAAGTGAGACTCGCTCAGGAAAGGCAATAAAATAAATCAATCGAGCCAATAAATTAATTAATAAAGACAACAGACAACCTCCCCCTCCCAGTCTCACCTGTCAGGGGTTTGGGGGTCTTGGTGCTGGTGGTTGGAACTTTTCTATTAGGAGAATAAAAAATAATCAGTTTTAAAGACAATTAGCAGATATTAAAACAGCTTTAAAAAGCTCAAACCCAGGAAAAAAAAAAAAAACCAAACAGATATGAGCCCATGTGGTTCCCAGGAAAAAAAAACAACCCCAAACAGGTATGAGCCCATGTGGTTCCCAGGAAAAAAAACCAACCCCAAACAGATATGAGCCCATGTGGTTCCCAGCCTTTATCATTAACTCTAATTTAGGCAAAGGCAACACTCACTTGGTACTTGCTGAAGTTTTTTTAACAGTCAGAACTCGTTTTTTTATGGTCTTTTTGACCTGGAATGGAAAGAAAAACAGTGACTGCAGCACTTGGACTTTATTTGTAAATATGTGCGGCCACATAAAAATCATTAATAATTATCAACAGTAATTAAGTGTATATAGAATATGGGTTGTGTTCTTCACTGTTCACCTGCTATTTTTCACATATGATCTCTACTTTTTATAAATCTGTTTGTGTAGATGTACACACATGTATAAATAGGATTATTCTTAAAAGTAGTATTAATAATTAATAGTATTTAACACATATATAAATACAGCTGGCATCTTTCACTGCTTGCTAAACTGTCATTATCCACAGATCTCTGTCAGCATTCACACGTTTGCATCCCAAATTTACCCAAGGAAAAGGCAAATCTGGAAGGAGGGAGTGCCTTTGCACATCTGTTTTTACCAAAGCAGGGGAATTCTGGAATGGAGAAGAGCACTTCCCATGGATTTTAAGCGGCTGTTTCTGCAGCTGAAGCCATTGACCCCTCGCTGGGTTTCCCGGGGTGTCTGGAGCAGAATTCCAGTTTGGGGTGTGAGGCTCCCATCCCCGGGGTGTCTGGAGCAGAA
>NW_020885230.1:21737-31180 GCF_003945725.1 Corapipo altera
CTGGAGCAGAATTCCAGCCCAGTTTGGGGTGTGAGGCTCCCTCCCCGGGGTGTCTGGAGCAGAATTCCAGTCCAGATTGGGATGTGGGGTTCCTACCTGACTGGGGAGTTTCCGGAGCAGAATTCCAGCCCTGACTGGGATGTGAGACTCCCATCTGGCCGGGGGGTGCCCGGGGTGTCTGGAGCAGAATTCCAGCCCAGTTTGGGGTGTGATGCTCCTACCCGGCCAGGGGGTGTCTGGAGCAGAATTCCAGCCTGGTTTGGGATGTGGGGCTCCCACCTGTCTGGGGGTGCCCGGGGTGTCTGGAGCAGAATTCCATCCCGGATTGGGGTGTGGGGCTCCCATCCCTGGGGTGTCTGGAGCAGAATTCCAGCCTGGTTTGGGATGTGGGGCTCCCACCTGGCCGGCGGGTGCCCGGGGTTTCTCGGCCACGCTGATCCGGATGCGTTTCCCGTTGAGCAGCACCGGCTGCGTCTCCCCGAACTTGACGGCGGCGATCACGGCCTCCTTGTAGTTCATCTCCAGGTAGGCCTGGAACACAGGGAATTCCTGCTCTTACCGTGCCTCCAGGCACAAGGGACAGCTCCCTGGGATCCCTCCTCAGCCAGCCTGCTGGTCATGGAACCAGGGGTGCTCAATCCACGTGGAATTTGATGGGCAGGTCTGGATATTTCAGTGTTACACCAGAACCACCCCACTGCCTCCAGCTGCCACAGCTCAGGGGGAATAAAACAGAATAATTTAAAAATGACATATAAATAATTTATAATTATACATAATATACGTGATAGATATTAAAGTATACGTTCTATGTAACCTATAAAGTATTATGTTATTATATATAATGTCTAATGCATAATTTATAGGTAAAATTAAATATTATACATAACATACATTACAGATATCAAAGTATACATTCTACGTAATCTATAACATATTATAATATTATATATAATGTCTAATGTATAATTTATAGGTAAAATTAAATGTATGTAAATAGATAAAGACATGATTTATTATATGTTATATATATTATATAGTATAATACACAACATAATACATTATATATTATATGTATTATATCATATAGTATATATATAACATACAACATATAATATATTAAGAATCTATAAGTTATATGTATAAATCATACATATATATATATACACACACATATATATATGCACAAACACACACACACACACACACACATATATATATATATATAAAATAAAATGAAAAAATGTAGGGTCTGAATTTGTATCAGTTTCCCAGTTCCAGCTATTCCCAGATTACATGTGTGATCTTAAAGCTTCTCAGTAGTTTGTCATTAGTGCCATGTTCCCCTGAGGTTCCCCATGTCCCTCATGTTCCCTGTTCCCCTTGTGTTCCCCATGTCCCTCGTGTCCCATGTTCCCCTAAGGTTCCCCATGTCCCTCCTGTTCCCTGTTCCCCTGAGGTTCCCTGTGTCCCTCGTGTTCCCTGTTCCCCTGAGGTTCCCCATGTCCCTCGTGTTCCCTGTTCCCCTTGTGTTCCCCATGCCCCTCGTGTTCCCTGTTCCCCTGAGGTTCCCCATGCCCCTCGTGTTCCCTGTTCCCCTAAGGTTCCCCATGTCCCTCGTGTTCCCTGTTCCCCTGAGGTTCCTTGTGCCCCTTGTGTTCCCTGTGTCCCTCGTGTTCCCTGTTCCCCTGAGGTTCCCTGTGCCCCTCCTGTTCCATGTTCCCCTGAGGTTCCCCATGTCTCTTGTGTTCCCTGTTCCCCTGAGGTTCCCCGTGTCCCTCGTGTCCCATGTTGCCCTGAGGTTCCCCGTGCCCCTGGTTCTCCCTGCCTGGCTGGTTCCCTGCCCCTCTCACCTCGTTCCTGGAGCGCAGCACGATCAGGTCGCTCACTTTGCCGAAGGGCTGCACCAGCTTTTTGATGTCCTGATCCGAAAATCCGTCGTCCGGCAGGTCCGAGATCTGCAGGACGGTCCCACAGCTCAGCAGGTCCTCCCTCAGCAGCTACACACAGGACACGGAAGGAAAACAGACACTTCCCAAGTCAGGGATTTTGCCACAATCCCGTTGTTTTGCCGTTCTGCCTCAGTCTCTATCCCTGGCAGTGTCCAAGGCCAGGTTGGATGGGGCTTGGAGCAGCCCGGGATAGTGGGAGGTGTCCCTACACGTGGCAGGGGGTGGGACTGGATGGGCTTTAAGGTCTCTCCCAAGCCAAACCATTCCATGGTTCCAGGATCCCCACCCTTCCCTGCAGCCAGCAGACCTCAGTGTTGCGTGGAATGGGTCACCCTGCCAGTGACCCCCTGAAGGGAAACACCAACCAAGTCCTTAAAAAGCAGAGAAAACCCGCAGGAACTCACCCTGTTGTAAGAAGCAGACTGAGGTTTGCTGCTCCCTGCGGATTCATCTTCCTCATCCTCTTCCCCCTCCTTGCTTTGGGCTGATTCCTCCGTTTTGGACGAGGCAGAGCTCGGCCCGGGCGCAGCAGACCCATCCTTCTTGGGAGCCTTTGGAGCAGCACTTGTCTTCAGCGGCTTCTTCACGCTCCCAGACACCTTCCCCGGGGGTCCGTGAGTGGATGAGGATCTTCCCGATCCCAAGGATCCCTGCACAGCTGCCTGAAGTGATTTGTGTTTCTTGAACTCTGCCAGGAACTCAGGCCCCAGGGTTTTCATGACGGCCTCGAGTGCTGCCTTTCTGTCTGTGAGGGGGGGAAACCAGGGGGGGTCAATTCATCCTTAAATACAATTTACAGATACTTCTGTTCTTTCCTACAGTTTCAGCTTCATCACCCACTCCTGAGCCAACCCTGAGACTGCCTGAGCTTAGAGAACCTTCACAGTAAATATTAATAAACCTCAGGGTGTGACACTCCAAAACAACATCTACAAAAATCCCAAGGGCCGGACAAAAGAAAATGCAAAATTTCGTTTAATGTTCTATGTCAGGGAATGGAAAAGAGGGATTTTTGAAGCCTCTGCTCCTCTCTCACACTGAGGCCCAGCAGTACTTACTATCTTGGTGCCTTCTGCTAAATTCTGCCTCCTTCTCTTGCTCTTTGTTGGTTTTAATTATTCTTTAACAAGCTGCTACAACAATAATTTCCTGTCTGCTGGCTTTCTGTGGAGAATTCACATTCGGGTTATTCGTTGCTTCTCCCCCTCCTCCATTTCCATGGTTTGTATTTTACCCTTAACAAAGCTCCTGACACCTGCCTGTCCCTTCACAACCTCCCACCTGGACCTCTGTCCCACAGAACCTCTCGAGGCTCTGGAAGCACACAAAGAAAGCAGCCTGGGTTGGGATTTTCCAGGGAGAGCTCTGGAAACCAGCTGGGTGCTGCCGAAGTGGCAGGAGGTCCTGCTCTGGCAGCTCATGCCCATCCCCATGCCCATGCCCATGCCCAGCCCATGCCCATCCCCATGCCCACCTTCGGAGCGGCTGGACCTGCGGGAGGAGCGCTCGGAGTTGGAGAAGCGGTGGGAGCGGGAGCTGGGCCTCAGGGAGCTCCTGGGGCGCTGGGGGGTGCGGGACCTGTGCCGGAGGCTGGGCCGTCGGAAGTACCGGGGGGGGGCTGCGGCTCCGGGGCCGTCGGAAGCGCCCGGGGCTCCGGGATCGGGAGCGCCGCAGGGGGTACCCGGAGCCCCCCGGGCGGTAACGCCGCGGGCTCGGGCTGGAGGAGCTGGAGCGGTGCTTCGGGGTCTGGTTCTCCTTCCTGTCCCCAGCATTCCTGTGGGAACGAGGGAACACGGAGAGTTTGGGCAAGGCACGAAAGAGGAATTCGATGGGAGAGCTGGGGGGGTTCCCCTGGAGAAGAGAAGGCTCCAGGGAGAGCTGAGAGCCCCTGGCAGGGCCTGAAGGGGCTCCAGGAGAGCTGGAGAGGGACTGGGGACAAGGGAGGGAGGGACAGCACACAGGGAATGGCTTCCCACTGCCAGAGGGTTAGATGGGATATTGGGTAGGAATTCCTGGTTGTGAGGGTGGGGAGGCCCTGGCACAGGTTGGGCAGAGAAGTTGTGGCTGCCCCTGGATCCCTGGAAGTGTCCAAGGCCAGGTTGGAGCTACCTGGGCCAGTGGAAGGTGTCCCTGCCCATGGCAGGGGGTGGGATTGGGTGGGCTTTAAGGTCCCTTTCAACCCAAACCATTCCATGATTCTGTGATCATTCTCCTCATGGAAGTTTCAAAAGTTTATTTGCTTTTTAGCTCCTGGTTTGTAACAGAGAGACCTCACTCAGCAAAGCAGCCTGGCCTTTGGAACTCAGCTTCCCAGGAAGGATGTCAAACCAATTAATGCAAAATCTCAGGAAAATCCAAGGACAATTCCATTGCAATCCCCCCTATTTGTACACGAGGCAAAACACTTTCAAATGCTGAAGCAGTAAAACAGCCCAACTCTGCCGAGCTTCAAAGGGAATTAATACACAGGGTGTGTTTTTAAAAAGAATTCATCACAGACAGTAAAGGCCAGAGATGGGAGTTGATGAATTCCAGGGTTTTTTCAGCCTGTGATGATGCCATTCCCCAAGGGATCTCCAGAGGCCAGGCTACAAACAGGATTAACTGGACCAAGACTAGTGGAATTCCCTGGTGGAATGAGATGGGCTTCATGGTCCCTCCAACCCAACCCAACCTAACCCAGCCTGGGATTCTATCAAACTCAGGAGAAACCCCCCAGAACCACCCCCCTAATTCTACACCAGAACTACGACCCCATGAGAAAGGCTGCAGGGGGCAAACCAGGGAGAAGAGCTGCCTTAATTACAGCCAGTAATTGGGACAGCTGGGAAAGCACAGGCAGTTACCTGCTGGAGGAGTGAGCCTCGGGGTTCCATTCCGGGTACCTGCCAGGGGGAACACAGGGGTCACTACAAAGGCCAAATTTCACACCTGCAGCACAAACCCCACCTTTTACCCTAAAAACAGGCTGCCCCATCCCTGGGAGTGTGCCAGGCTGGAGCCCTGGGCTGGGGGAAGGTGTCCCTGCCCATGGCAGGGGTGGCACTGGGTGGCATTTATTGTCCCTCCCCTCCCAAGCCATTCCCAGTGGATCCCAAGCAGATCCCTTGCTGCTGCTGGGATTTATTGTCCCTCCTCTCCCAAGCCATTCCCAAGCAGATCCCTTACTGCTGCTGGGATTTATTATCCCTCCCAAGCCATTCCCAAGCAGATCCCAAGCAGATCCCTTACTGCTGCTGGGATTTATTGTCCCTCCCCTCCCAAGCAGATCCCAACAGATCCCTTACTGCTGGCGGAGCTTGCGGCAGCTCTCGATGTGGGAAGGGTTGTTCTGGTGCAGGATCCAGTCCTGGGGGGGAAAAGGACACCCGGAGAGGTTGGATCAGAGTGGAACATGTCAGCACTGCCCACAATCTCTAGTGATGTTTGGTGTGTTTTGCCTTCCACCACATTTCACCTCAGGAACGATCTTAAGGTCAAATTTCCAGTTGGGATATTAAAACCACTAAAACATTATCACCACAGGGTGCCACAGAACACAAAGGTGAACAAAATGCATCGTGTTCCATGAAATAAATGAAGGAATTAACCCCCCCAGCACCCCGGGGGCTGTCACCACACGGATCAGGACAGGCTGATCCAATAACTGGGCAAATTAAAGGAAATAAAGCCATTACTGGCTTTCACAGCCTGTCAGACCAATGAGCACCCCCAGCAAACCCAGAAAGCACGGAAGCCCAGACGTGGCATCTCCAAGTCAAATCTCATTCCCACCCCAGCCTGGCTTCCCATGCCTGGAGCCCCAGAACATTCACCCCCAATCACGTCACGGCTGAAGGTCACTCCAGAGCCTCGGGACGTTCCTCACACACACACTGATTTATTTCACATTAAAGAACCTCAGCAAGGGGTTTATCTTGAGGGAAACTGAGGGGTTCAGTAGAGACAGTGCAAGCCCTCGAGCTTGAAAAATATCTTAATCTTACTTACAAATCCTTAAGCTCAGGTTTAACTGTGAGCACAGACAGTCCCCAGTGTGGGGAGCTGGGAGGCAAAGGAGCCAGTTTGCTGTGGAGAAGGGATATTCCATGGTCTGAAACCCTAAGGTGTAATGTATCGGTGATAATTATTAAACATTCCTAAAAAACCAACTTCCAGCTGCTCTAGGAGTATAAAACACAATCAGATGTATAATAATTAATATAAAATAACAGCTGTATAACGCAGCTGGCAGGCCAGGCAAGTAATACCCAGCTGTGAAATTCCACGTCACTTTTCCCAAGCACAAGCTGGTCTGGAAGACAAAAGATGCTCCAACGTGTCTCTGGCAGCATCAAACCCTCTTGTTCCTCTGCCAAGGCCCTGACACGGAGCTCGTGGTGGGAAGGGAAGGATCCCTGGGAAGGGCACAGCTCCGGCTGGGAATGGCAGTTCCTGGCACTCACACCACCAGCTCAGATGTGCTCCAGGAATTCCCAAACTCCCAGAAACCCGTGGGCTTATTGGAACTAACCTGCATTTGAAGCACAAGACTTGGTGTGGCTTCCTGCAGACACCAACAACCCACCTCAACAGGCACTGGAGGATCCATTCACCGTGTTCCCAACATTCTGCTCATCCCAACTGCCCCAAACGAGGCAGGAAACCTGTTTGGGATCACTCTGCATCCAGCTCACGAGTCAGAAGCAGCAATTCACCACCACACACTGGTTTTCCCTAATTCCAGGTCATCTCTAAGCAATCCTGTTCAAAGGATCCCGTTTTTCCAGTCACTTTAGCCAGGACACAAATCAAACGAGCTAAATCAAACGAGCTGGTAGAAATTAAAGGGAATTTGGCTCCCAGAATTCCGCTTCCACGGTGCCAGAGAAGGGGACACGGTGCCAGTGAGGCCCAGGGAGGGCATTTGGTTTCCAAGTGCCTCCAGCTGCTGATCCAATGCCGTTCCTGAGATTACAAAGGGAGATTCTCCTCCCAGCAGACAAGGACAACGTTCTTCTCTTTGCCAAGTCTTGGCTGTGCCAAAGCCCTCCTGCATCCCAGAGCTACAGGAGTCTGGATTTATGGATGTTGCTCCTCTTTGACTCATTCCCGGCCCTTCTCAGTCTTCGGGAATATTCCACTGTCTACAAACTCATCACAAAATCCCAGAAAAGTCTGGGTTGGAAAAGTCCATCTCATCCCACTCCTGCTGTGGGCAGGGACACCTTCCACCAGCCCAGGCTGCCCCAAGCCCCTTCCAGCCTGGCCTTGGACACTCCCAGGGATCTCTGGGCATCCATCAGTCCCCAGAGACGGATCCCTCCCCCACAGGACAGGATCCCTTCCCATCACATCCTGCTAAGAGGAAGAACTTCCATCCAGACTCCTCCGGCAGCTGCTCCACAACCCAACTTTCCCCCTTCCCTCATCCCATCCCGCCCTCCTCTGCCTCAGGGATCACCACCAGCGAGGTCCTGACACAGCAGGGGAGGGAGCAAGGTGTTTCCAGTTTCACATTCCCCTCAGCAAAGGAATTCCCAGCGCAATTCTCCGTGGAAAACAAGGAGTCCCCGTGACTTCACGCGGTTCCAGGTCCAAGACGCCGCCACCGTCCCTTTACACCGGTTTGGAGGACAAAGCTTGTGATAAATACACAGGAAACATGATCCCTTTGTGCTGGAAACTCTGCAGATCCACTGCATTCCAAACGGGATGTGTTTGGAGGCGGAGAAATCCCACTTTGCTATCCCAGCATAACACGAGCTGAAGTGGGAAACGGAGCTGCTCCATGAAATATTCACACAGCACTTCAGTACACTGAGGGGTTTGTGAACAGCTGAGAGGAGACAAGAGGGAGGTGACATTCCACCTGACCAAGGGCAGAGCTGGACACTCTGCCCTGAACACGCTGCAGGACACGAAGACACCAATTTTTGAGAACGCCTTCCAGGTCAAGCAGCACCAATTTATGTCTCCAATCCCATTTTTAAGGCTCAAAAAGCCGACCTCGTGTGAGGGTTCCCTTTCCTACAACCCTGAGGGAGCCACAGGGACCTTCCCAGACTCACTGAGGTGGGGAAAGCCCTCTGAGATCATCCAGTCCAACCTCCCCAGCACTGCCAAACCCACCACTGACCACGTCCCTTCCTACACAGCAGAAACAAGGTGGGATCTGTCCCCTTTGGGATGCTGCTCCAAACCCACCTTTCAGCCCCTGGGCACCTCCACTGACCCCAAACCCACGATGTCTCAGGCAGGTGAGGGGCCTGTTGACCTGCCATCAATCACTGCACCCCAGGGTCATCCACATCTTACCCTAAGGGTTCCAAGTCAAGAAATATCTATTTTTCCCAGGCAGATCCAGCACAACTCCGGATGTAGATGGGAGATACCACAACTTGTGACTTCTGAACTGTGTATTAGCCAAAAACCACCTTAAAAACACATCAAAGTCCGTAGGGGGGAGGTTCAGGGTGGTTTCTTTGTTACAGAAGAGCGAGAAAATACATTTTCTGTCTGACACTCCAACCTCTGTGTTTTGGTACTGCAGACACCTCCAGGCCATCTTCAGCTTGGATTTCATCAGAGCTCCTTAATTCGTGGAGATAATTAAGGAAGAGCTGCAGGGACAGCCAACAGGACGACTTGGGCAACAACAGAAGGGATTTTCAATGCAGAGAACACTCAGCTCCAGTGTTGGCACGTTCGGGGCAGAGCCAGGCTGGAGGGACATGGAGGGGAGGATGTCTCACATCCAGGTGTTAAAGCCCTGGTTTTACTAACCAATGGCAGGGAATGTGCTGGAATTCTCTTCCCAGGGGCAACGCAGCTTCTCCTTCAGCCCCGCTGAATCTGAGGTGAGTTTGGGCTTCAGTCCAAGAGGGGACTAAAGGCAACTATGAAAAACTGCAGCTCTTCACTGTGAGAAACCTGAACTGGGAACCTCCCACTGTAACATGACTGGAACCTGCCCTTCAGACACTCAGCACCTTCAGGAGTGGGATGAAGAGAAGTGTTTCTTCACTCAGCACCTTCCACCGCCCTCAGCTGCTCTGGGGTCACACTCTGCCCTTTGCTGCCTGGTTCCAGAGCAGAGGGGCTCCAGCCCCAGGGCCTCCTCTGGACTCTCTGCAGCAGCTCCACGTCCTTGTGCTGTTGTTCCCAGGGCTGGAGCAGCTCTGCAGGGGGGTCTCACCTGGGACAGGTGATTTGCAGAACCAAACCGTAGGGATTGTTCGTTCGCTGCACTTCACCCATCCACAAGATGAGCGCTTCTTCAACAAACTTTTCTTTTTTGCAGTAAAACCTCGACTCTTCTGGTTCTTTGGCTCCACTGTTGTGTCACCAGGGCCAGTCCCACGAGGCCTGAGGTGCACAGACACCAAACAGTGCCCTGGAGGAAGCTAATCCAGGCCAGAGCCAAGGGAGGCGGGACAGGAGCAGAGGCTGGGAGGCTGCAGTCTGTCAGAGACTGAAATGGTTAATGATTTATGCATTCTAGGAGACTTT
>NW_020885231.1:0-30631 GCF_003945725.1 Corapipo altera
ATCTATAGTGTTTAATATGCCAAACCCTGTGCCAACCCATCCACTTATATCTCTTTGTGTTCGTTTGCAGTATGACCTAGTTGTTAACCAAGCGTTCCAGCCTTTAAGGTTTTGCTGTATAAATGGTTGGCAATCTTTCTGCAAGTGTGTAATGTCGGTCTGAATGTTTATCTGCACTTTCTTCAGAGAATATGTGGGATCTAACAGTAGCCTTAGTTCGTTCGATTGTTTTATTACTTGAGACCCTATAAAGGTTAAATTATGCATTTTTCTGCATTCTCGAGGTGGAGTGGTTTCACGAGACTGGTCTTTGGTTAAGTTTGTTGCTAGTCTAATGACTCGTTTAAAGGCTCTACCGGTTACGATGCCTTCTTCACCAATAGGTTCAAGAATCTTGGCTTCTCTGCTACATGAAAACCACATCGATTGATCTAGTTTGAATATAATTTCACACTGTGCTCTACCTCCTTCAATACTATCCCATTGACATGAGACTGGTCCCTTCCGTTGAACCCAGACAATGGGTTCTTCATCTTCTACCTGGCTGTAAGTAATTAAGTTCTGTCTAGAGACTTCTTGCCAAGATTCAATTGTCAATATTAGTTTGTTTGTTCTCCCCACTAGGGCATCAACCTCTTGACACCCTACTTGAATTTGGTCTCCCTTTTTTGCTATGAAATAGGTTCTGCTATCCCACTCATCTATTGTATAGGGTTGATTGTTATGTAAAATGTAAACTTCAAAGTCTGGGTTTTCCTCAGAGCGTGGTAGTGCGTGTGCACTAGACCACGGCTCTTCTGGAGTAGGATTTTGGGACAAGACAATACTTATCAAAAGTCCAATGGTCAATGTTGAATAGGTTTGAGAAGGAGCTGGATTCATGATGTTGGGTCTTCCTGCTTATCTTCTGGAGCTTTCTTGACTCGAGAATAGTGAATCCATGTAGGTGGCTCCTTGATCCTAACTGCGGTGAAGGTGGTCAGCAGCACTTGGAAAGGTCCCTCCCACTTCTCTTGTAGGGGTTTTCCTAAAAGATTCTTAACATACACCCAATCACCGGGGTTAAACGGATGCAGTTTACAATTAGGTTGTTTGGGCTGGTGTTCTATTACTACCGTTGCATTTTTATCAAAAAGTTTCCCTTCAGCAATTACATAATCATATATACTGATTACCTATTTGGTCTATAGCATTGCTATTTACAATTTGCATAGCATAAGGTCTACCATACAGAATTTCAAACGGGTTCAACTTTTCTTTTGATCGAGGTTTGACTCTCAATCTAATCAGAGCAATGGGCAAAGCTTGATACCATTGTAAGTTAGTTTCTTGGCATATTTTAGCAATTTGTTGTTTGATAAGATGATTCATCTTTTCTACTTGCCCACTGGCTTGTGGTCTGTAGGGCGTATGCAATTGTCATTTAATCTGCAATGCTTTGCTTATTGCTCTCACAACCTTGGCACAAAAATGTGAACCTCTGTCTGAAGAATTACTTCTTGGTACTCCAAACCGTGGTATAATTTCATTTAATGAGACTTTAGTTACCTCTCTTTCTTTGTTTGTCCTGCAGGGGAACGCTTCAGGTCACCCAGAAAATGTATCAGTTAGCACCAATAAATACCGATACCCCCCTTTTCTTGGGAGTTCAGAGAAATCAATTTACCATACTTCACCTGGGAATTTGCCTTGATTTATTGCCCCTTGGTGTATCTTGGTCCCTATATTTGGGTTATTCTTCAGGCATCGTTCACACTGGGATGTAACTTATTTTATGGTAGTGAATAATTTTGGTCCTGCTATTCTAGCTTGCAAATACTGATAAAGTGGATCTAAACTCCAATGGGCCTTTTCATGTTCTGTTTCCACAAATTGCCACATTAATTTCCCTGGTATTATTAGTTGTCCTGTTTCCAATTGACCCCATCCATTGTCTAACAATTTGCCTTTGTTCCTTTGAATCCACCTATGATCTGATTCCTGATAACCCAGTTGAAAGTTAGGATCTAGCTCTCCTGGTACTAAAGCTGTTATAATCACTTCTTCGATCCTTACAGCAGCTAATTTAGCTTCTGCATCATCTTTCCTATTTCCTCTCTCTGGAACAGTGTTACCTTTCAGGTGTCCCTTGCAATGCATTATAGCCACTTGTGCTGGGAGTTGGACTGCTTCTAACAATCGTAGAATTTCTTCTGCATGTTTGACTGTTTTCCCTTGAGCAGTTAGCAGTCCTCTTTCTTTCCAAATTGCTCCATGAGCATGCACGACAGAGAAGGCATACTTAGAGTCTGTCCAAATATTAATTCGTATGCCTTCTGCCAATTCCAGAGTTCGGGTAAGGGCTATTAGTTCTGCCTTTTGGGCTGAGGTCCCTGCAGGTAAAGGATTTGATTCGATTACCTCTTCCGTTGTGGTCACTGCATAGCCTGCCATCCTTACTCCTTGCTACTGCCATCAGAGAACCAGTTGTCTACATCTTCAAATGGTTCTTCTTTGAGATCCGGGCAGCTGGAGTAGACTGCTTCGATAGTTTCCAGGCAGTCATGCTCGACTGGTTCTGCTGACATACTTCCTTCTAGAAATGAGGTTGGATTCACAATGTTAGTTACTTGAATGGTTATGTCATCTGACTCAGTTAGGATTGTTTGGTACTTTAGGAATCTAGAAGGTGACAACCAATGACCACCCTTCTGTTCTAGTACTGAGGACACAGTGTGGGACACTAACACAGTCATTTTCTGGCCCATCATGAGTTTTCTGGTCTCTTCTATGTTTATGATCACTGTGACCACCGCTTTCAGACAGTTGGGTCATCCTTTGCTTACTTCATCCAGTTGTTTGGAGAAATAAGCCATGGTTCTTTTGTGTGGTCCCAACTATTGTGCCAAGACTCCTAAAGCCATCCCTTGCCATTCATGAGAGAACAGTCAAAATGGTTTTGTTACATCAGGGAGGTCCAAAGCCGGGGTTCTCATGAGTTCTTGTTTCAGTCTCCTAAAAGCTCCCTCTGCTTTGGGAGTCCAGACCAGGATACTCTTAGTTTCTTTTAATAAATCATACAGTGGTTTGGCGAGTACCCCATATTGATAGATCATTACTATGTTTAATCTTTGTGGGTTGTTTTCCTTTTCCTCCTGAGTTACGGTGTCACTATCTTCTTCGTTGCACCTTAACTTGGGGAAATTATCCTTCTTTTTGTTGCCCCCTGATCTCGGTGGGTTACCTTCGTCCTCGTAATTTTCAGCTTTTGGTGTACTACTTTCTACTCCACAGATGCCTGATCTCCATGCACTATCTTCATTTCTTGGTGTACTGCTATTTCTATTTTTTGATTTAAGTGGACTACTCTCTTCCCCGTGACCCTCCGGTCTTGTCGGGCTACCTTCTTCCCTATTGATCTCTGACCTGGGTGGACTGCTCTCCTCTCTGTAGCTTCCTGACCCCTGTGGACTACTCAGTCCCTGTGAGCTACTCTCTCCTCGGCGGCTCTCCGATTTTGATGGGTTACTTTCCTCCCAACTGTTTTCTGATTTTTGAGGACTATACCCGGTCTTAAATCCCCCCAGTTCCAGTGAAATATCTCCTAATAGACTAGTGTCTCTTTCACCCTCTCTCCACTTTGGTGGCGGCATCCTGTATCCTGGGGCATATGGTTGATACTCCCATAGGCTCACTTCACTTTCTTTTTCACTGTCTCTTCTTTTTAGTTTAAGACACTGTTGTCTGATACTACAGGCATCACAACAGCGCTCCTTTGGTCTCAGATTTTTCTTATCCTTTTCCAAAGCTAAGACCAAAGGATCCTGCGGTGCGATATTTGCTCCACATTCTCTCTACCATTCAGGTTTGTTCCTTAGGGTAAAGAACATACTTCATCCCACTTGCCTAGTCGACGGAGGAACAACATGAGTTGTAAAATAGTGTTGTAGTTTGCTGTCCCTTCAGGTGACCATTTTTCATCATCATCTAGTTTATACCATTGCGTGCAGTATTTTAAGTGTCTTTTTGCTTATGTTTCCCCCTGGGGTTCCTCCTAGGTCTCTCCAATGCTTTAAGATGCACCCTAAGGGGGGTTTCATATTTATGTCCTTACTTTACTGACTTCCCATTATTATTATAGGGGTTTAATTATGTAGCAATCGGTAAGGTTTATGGAAGGTGGGGAGGTTTACCAGGTAAACCTGTAGGGTGTCTTACCAGATTTTCTTATTATTCGAGCATCAGTAATATACCAGCTAACCCAGGGATCGTGTTCCCAGACCGGTGCCCAGTTAAGAAAATCCTCTACTACTAGAGGGTCATATCCCAACCTTCCACTTTCTTTTTCTAATTTTTCTATGAACTCACTTATGTGATACTCTATTATATCAAGCAATTCTTGTCTCTGGATTCGTGCTTCTATATCTAACCGGGTTAGACTTCCACCAATATGTTCTGAGTAGCTTTCGGTATGTCAGTGAACTGTACTTTAAACTGCAATACCTTCCTTATTCTATTCCATCGCCTCAAGGTATTTCTTACTTTGTCCCAACACTTCATGTACACAATTTCCAGTCGCTTCGTCCGTTTCTGGCCTGCCTCCTCGCGGAGAACAGGAACCGCAGAGTAGGACTCCCCACTCGCTCCGCAGCGATGCTGCGTCTCAGTCACACTTGTACACGCTTGCACGCTTTATATAAAAACTTTCCTACCTTCTGGTTTCTATCTGAGCAATCTGCGTCACCAAGTAAGGTTGCTAGATGACGCCGCAGACCGTGAAATATGGGTTTGTTGTCGACTGTCCGATCTATGTTACCACAAAGTCACAGGATGTTGCTGCAAACTATAAAATACACCTTTTACAGAAAATGCAACCAGGATGTTACAAATACTTGTCTATGAGTGTGGCGACAATAAAATCTTACCCACTTGGTTTCTGCTAGATCTTGATTTGACCAGCAGCGTATACAATAGAAGCTAAGGGTCCGATTAAGCACTATCTCTTGTGTTCCTCTTGGACCCAAAATATATTTTCCACAATTGTTACACAAGGCTCTAACGTACAGTGAACAATAACAGAAATGACAAATTTTAATCCTAGGATTTAGGCGCGCTGGTAGAAGTTTATTCACTTTTACAGAATTGCAATTGCAATCAGTTCCCATATAGGGTTGTAAAATGTTGGACGAAATGCGCTACTTTTCAAAACAGTATATAATTCCCAGAAGACAAACAAAACACCACGAATAGTGATTAAAATGTCACAAATGATAGAACTCTTTCTGCACCTTTAAGTCTCAAATAGCGTGTTATAGTTTCTTTTACTCGCTAACATAGACCAGTGTAGTTCGTAAAAGAAACTCTCAATATATCATTCCTAACTGCTGCATTCCAGGGATTCTCTAATAAGTACAAGAAGTTCCCTGGGTCCTAAAGCCCCTAGAAACACTCCCGTATCTTTGAGCAGTTAAAAATCGTCAAATCTCTGAGTCAAACACAGCTTTAAATGCATTACCAGACAATATCTTACACAAAACAGAAAGTGAAAAAGGGAAATCAGAGTAAGAACACATTCAAACAAGACACAAAAACGTAAAAGGTGAATACAGCATCACAAAGTAAAGACAATTTTACACTGCAGTGTCGGGACTTTAACCCGATCAGGGAATCCCCTTCTGGGGTTCTCCTGGCAGGACTTTAACCTGTTGGCAGGACTTTAACCTGCTTCTTTCGGTACCTGGGACTCTAACCCAGTTGGGATTAATGCCAAGGTGTCCCCCGGCTTCCCCTTGGGTGGTAAGTCTTACCCCCACTAATAAAGCGCTTTGAACTAAAATATAAAAGAACAAATACCTCTTAATTTGGAGTAGGAGGTTCTTGTCCACCGGCGCGCATAGAACCAAGGGGTCTGGGAGACTCTGCCGACAAAAATTCAGTCGGGGGCCCTGAGAGCGTCCTGGCCCCCTGGGTCTTGGCTCAGGAAGACCCCCTTCCTCCTGATTGGCTCAACAAAATTGATGCAAATTTGTGCCCCAAAGAAGGCGTGAAGAAACTGCTCAGAGACAGAATTTTCAGTCTATAAGCAGGAGGTATTTATTTACGGCTGGGGAGCAACCCAGGTCGTCCTGGACAAACTGTTCCTCTCGAGTAACTTACAACTGAGCTTTTTATACACTTTTTGTCAAGCAATTACATCACACATTATGAATATTCATTATATTGCAACATCTACTTTTAATATTCATAACAGGTGGAGTTGAGGCTAAGTTAGAGGCATGGTCTTTAATTTAGGGAGAACTTTGGTGGTCGATCCTGTTCTTCATCATCATTAACTCAGTGTTCTTTCATAATCATCTTCACAAACTTTTGAACCTTCCCTAATTTGGATAGTTTCCTTGTGCATTTGGCAGGGATTTCCAGTGTCTGGCAGGAGTATCTGATTCCTTGGTTCGTCCCTTTTCTTATCTCCCTTTGTTTCACTTCTTTTTTTGTGTGTGCTAGCATTTTTAGTTCCTTTCTGTTCATGTTTATGTTCTTTCATGTCAGAGTGTCCTGTATTCTAGTGAATTTATTACCTCCGTTATTTCTTAATACTAAGTTCACTATGCCTTTGCTTAAAGTTCGCATTTTCTGTTTAACTCTCTCCAATCCTTGTATTGCTCTACTAAATTTGCTTTCCAGGTTTTACCAGCCCGACTTCTAAAATTCCGTATAAAGAAAGATTCCTCCCAAAGAAAAACACCAGCAAAGAAACCTCTTGCTGTTCATGGATACCCCCGACTGACAAACCAACTGCACCACAAAGTCAAAGCTTGCTGGTTTTCTTTCTTGCAGAAAAGGGCTGTCATTTCCTGTTTTCAGTCCTGCCTCCCAACTCAGAGCATGACTCCCAAGATTGCATACAAAGAAAGATTCCTCACATACTGAAGTTGCCAACACAGAAAGTTCCTGTTGTTCATGGACACACAAGATTGACAAACCAACTGTAACATAAAGTTAAAGCTTGATGTCTTTCTTTACTGGCGATAAGGGTTTTTATTTCCTGTTTTCAGCCCTGCCTCCAAATTATCAGTCGGACTCTCAAAATTGCATACGAATGAAGATTTCTCCAACACAAAAGATGTCAGCAGAGAAAACTCTTGCTCTCCATGGAGTGTCCACAAGGACAAACCAGTTGCACCACAAAGTCACAGTTTCCAGGTTTTCTTTCCTGTGGATAAGGGTGGTCATTTCCTGTTTTCAGTCCTGCCTCCCAACTGACAGCCAGACTCCCAAAATTGCATATAAACAAAGGCTCCTCCCACACCAAAGGTGCCAGCACAGAAAGCTCTTCCTCCAAATGGAGTATCCAGGTTGACAAAACAACTGCACCACAAAGCCTAAGCTTGCAGGACTTCTTTCCTGGCAATAAGGGCTGTCATTTCCTGTTGTCAGCCATGACTCCCAAATGCCAGCCTGGCTCCCAGAGTTCCATATGGACCAAGAGTCCTCCCACAACAAAGATGCCGGTACAGAAAACTCCTAGTTTCCATGGAGTCCCCAGGTTGACAAACCAACTACAGTACAAAGTCGAAGATTCCAGGCTTTCTTTCCTGGTGATAAGGGCTGTTGTTTTCTGCTTTAAGACCTGCCTCCAACCTGCCAGTCAGACTTCCAACATTGCATACAAACAAAGATTCTTCCCACACCAAAGATTCCAGCACAGAAAACTCTTGCTCCCGATGGAGTCTCCAGACTGACAAACCAAGTGCACCACAAAGTCAAAGCTTCCAGGCTTTCTTTCCAGGGGATATGGACTATCATTTCCTGTTTTCAGGCATGCCACTCAATTGACAGCCCAAATTCTAAAATTGCATATAAAGAAAGATTCCTCCCACACCAAAGATGTCAGCATGGAAAGTCTTGCTCCCCATGGAATCTCCAGGGTTACAAAGCAACTGCACCACAAAGCCAACACCAGTAGGCTTTTTTCCCTGGGGAAAAAGGCTGATGTTTCCTGTTTTCAGACCTGACTCCCAACTGACAGACTGACTCCCAAAATTGCATACAAACAAAGATTCCTCCCACACCAAAGGTGTCAGCACAGAAAGCTCTTGCTGTTCATGGATGCTCCAGGCTGACAAACCAACTACACCACAAAGTCAAAGTTTTAAGGCTTTCTTTCCTGGGGATAAGGGCTGTTATTTCCTGTTTTCAGACCTGCCCCCAGATTGCCAGTCTGACGCCTAAAATTGCATATAGAAGAAGATTCCTCCCACAGAAGAGATGCCAGCACAGACAGCTCTTGCTCCCCTTGGAGTCTCCAAGCTGACAAAACAACTGCACCACGAAGTCAAAGCTTGCAGGATTTCTTTCCTGTGGAAAAGGTCTGTAATTTACTGTATTCAACCCTTCCTCCCAACGGCATCCCGACACCCAAAATTGCATATAAACAAAGACTCCTCCCACAGCAAAGATCCCACCACAGAAAGTTCTTGCTTCCCATGGAGTCTCCAGACTGACAAACCAACTATACCACAAAGTCAAACTTGCTGGTTTTTTTCATGGGGATAAGGGCAGTCATTTCCTGTTTTCAGACCTGCCTCCAAAGTGACAGCCCGATTCCCAAAATTGCATACAAACAAAGATTCCTCCCACAGTAAAGGTGGCAGCACAGAAAGTTCTTGCTGTTCATGGAGGTCCCAGGTTGACAAACCAAGTGCACCACAAAGCTAAAGTTTCCAGGTTTTCTTTTGCTGTGGATAAGGGCTCTTCTTTCCTGTTTTCAGCCTTGCCTCCTAACTGCCAGCCTGACTCCCAAAATTGCATTCAGACCAAGATTCCTCCCACATAAAAATGCCAGCACAGAAAGCTCTTGCTCCCCGTGGAGTCTCCAGGCTGACAAACCAAGTGCACCACAAAGCCTAAGCTTCCAGGCTTTCTTTCCTGGGAATAAGGACTGTTGTTTCCTGTTTTCAGACCTGCCTCCCAACTGATAGCCTGACTTCCAAAATTGCATACAAACAAAGATTCCTCGAGACTAAAGTTGCCAACACAGAAAGTTCTTGTTTCCCATGGAGTCTCCAGGTTGACAAACCAAGTGCACCACAATGCCTAAGCTTCCAGGCTTTCTTTCCTGGGGATAAGGACTGTTGTTTCCTGTTTTCAGACCTGCCTCCCAACTGATAGCCTGACTTCCAAAATTGCATACAAACAAAGATTCCTTGAGACTAAAGTTGCCAACACAGAAAGTTCTTGCTTCCCATGGAGTCTCCAGGCTGACAAACCAGTTACACCACAAAGCCAAACCTTGTTGGCTTTCTTTCCTGGGGATAAGGTCAGTCATTTCCTGTTTTCAGACCTGCCTCCAAACTGACAGCCCGACTCCCAAAATTGCATATAAACAAGGATTCCTCCCACACCAAAGGTGCCATCAGAAAAATCTCTTGCTGTTCTTGGACGCCCCAGGCTAAAGAAGAAAGTGCAGCACCATGACAAAGCTTCCAGGCTTTCTTTCCTGTGGATAAGGGTTCATGTTTTCCATTTTCCGCCTTGCCTCCCAACTGCCAGCCTGACTCCCAAAATTGCATATGGACCAAGATTCCTCCCACACCAAAGATGCCAGCATGGAAACAGGAAACAACAGGCCTTATCGCCAGGAAAGAAAGCCTGGAAACTTTGGCTTTGTGCTGCAGTTGGTTTGTCAGCCTGGAGACTCCATCGGGAGCAAGAGCTGTCTGTGCTGGCGTCTCTTCTGTGGATGGAATCTTCGTCCGTATGCAGTTTTAGGAGTCAGGTTGACAATCTGGGAGTAGAGTTGAAAACAGGAAACAACAGCCTGTCGCTGGGTACCTGTCAAAAGGCCTCGGTCCGATGGGACAAGAACGACACGCAAGGCACATGAGGATAGTGAGACAAAGGGATGTCTGCCTGCTCAGCGCAGCAGGCAGCCTTTTATTAGGTTCTCCCACTTCTACTTTCCCACACACAACACAAACATGTTTCAACCAAAACATTGAGGAATGCTGCACCTGCACTTCAGCCACACAACTCAAGGTTGTGTCCATGGGAACTATCTAATTAGCTCCACTGCTCCCATGGAAAACGGCACAACACTTTGTAACATTCCAAACCCCTCAAACTTCAGTGGTGGGGCTGTGACTTCACCCCACAATTCCCCCTATTCTGTATTTGAGCAACAAAGACTGCCTGTATCGTATCCCGCAGGGCCCTTTGCAGGAATGACACTAGACAAGGCAGCATCAGCAACACAACTACAACCACCAAGTTTTTAGATGTACAAGGGCCCCCTAATGGTTGTGCAGGGATTCCTGGCTAGATTCTATCTTCACACAGAAGAAACACTCCCGTAGGTAGTCGACAAGGTGCACTCACTGCTGGAGTACTCCAAGTCCGATTCTTACTGACACCAGAAGGAACTATTTTTATAGAAAGACGATTCAGGGAACACATCCCGTACCATAGACTCACCACGTGCTCTTTCTATGTCATAACCTACACAATGATTAAAATACACACAGTCTTTTACAAACAGTGACTCTAAAATACCTAACTTTTGAAGTGGAGTGTTAACAGACAACACATCATCCCAGCACACCCGCACACAGTATGACAGTCCCGTTTCAATAAGTCACACCGTCGGACAACATTCTGCACCAGGAGAGATGCTTCCATGTCACTCAGAGGAACACCAACAAGACCGGTGTGAAATGGTTGCTCTAGATACGCCAGTGATGCACAAAAGGTCGTGTGGTTCAGTTCCTTCATTAGAGTCACCCAGACGTTCCAACTATGCCATGGAGTGAACTTTGACAGGTCAGGAACTGCACTGATGACTTCCAGGACTAACAACAGGATGTTCATACCGCGCAGGTATTCAGCGAGGACTATTATCTGTAGAGACAAACATATCCCTTTCCCCAAGTTATCAAGTCATGTGGATCAGACCATTGACCAGAGACAATTCTGCATCTGCATGCTGTGCTCTGTCCTCAGCTCTCACAGGGATCACAGAATTATCAGTTTGGAGGAGGTTTTTTGCCAAGCACAGCATATTTTTTTCTGAAACTCTAAAAGAAGGTAAATAAAGACAATCGCCAGAGAAGGTCAAAAGGTTTGAGACATACAGAGTTTTGTCTAGCCTAGAGACTGAGGGGGTTATCCCCTCATTCCCCCTTTTTATTCTTTAAGTAAGTGCTTCAGGGCACCATACACTCTCTCCCTCATAACGTGTTCTGTAGAAGAATGTGAAATAGCCATAACATGAGTGACCCTCTACAAAAGAAAGAAAATTTGGACAGATTTACAGACATAAGACAGCTTATTGTTCATCCACACCTGAGCGGGTGCTCCAGATGTAGTAAAAGCACAGCGGAAGTGTTTAATGACATCATGGTTTTTTTGTCTAGTATGTGCATTAGCAACCACCACATGGGAAAACATGTCAGTGGACACATGGACATGCCTTAATTTACCAAATTCATGGACGTGAGTGTCATCCAATTGCCACATCTGTAAGACCTTAAGACCTCGAGGGTTAGTACCAAAATAGGCAGGAGTATAGGCATTACGACAATCTGGACAAGAGTATAGGCATCATGACAGTCTGGACAGGAGACAACAATTAAGCGAGCAATAGAATGAGTCAAGCCAAATCGACATCTGAAAGCTTCTGCACCTTGATAATAAAAAAAAACTAATGAGACAAGACAGTTTGCTGGTGAATGTTAGGAAAAAGTCTCAAAGCGACAGCAAAACAAAAGCATCTGCCCAGGCATTACCCTCTGTGAAGAAACCTGGCAAAGAAGTATGACTACAAACATGTAGCACAAAATAAGGAACAGGCCTCTGCAAAAGAGTTCTCTAGAGTTCAAACAAAACTTGAAAAATAAGACCTGGAGATGGACAACGCAACACCACCTGATAGAGTTGCTGTAATAAATTAACAACATATGCAGAATCAGTAATAACATTTAAAGACTGATTAGGAAATAACTGAAAAGCAAGAGTTACAGTTCGACATTCCACAATTTGAGGAGAATCCTCTTGATGAACAATATGATGTTTCCATCCACATTCTGCTTTCCACGCTACCGCAGCTTCACTTGTCTTCCTCGAGTTGTCTGCAAAGACTGTAAGGCCATCGGGGGCTCTGCGCTGCGTAGTGTTTTTGTCCAATTGGAATTTCCCTAAAAAAAAACTTAAGAAGGGAATGTGAACGGAAATGATAAGAAATTTGGCCATGGAAACCAGTTAAAGCAGCTTGCAATTCACATATGTTTCCAAGGTACCACTCAAAGTAATGAGATTGTACAGGTACAACAATGCGCGTAGGATTTCTGCCAGTACACTCTACACACCTTCTTCTAGCCTCAATGATGAGTTGAGCTATGAACTCAAACAATCCAGGAGCAGTTTTTTGAGCCCAATAAGGCAAAAAATAGCCACTCTATGACGTACAGTAGATCAGACCAATGGTCAAACCACTGTACCAATGCCCCAAAAGGAACACTGTGATCAGCAAAAATAAAAAATTAGACAATTTAACAATGATCAATTTGTGAAACAAATTTAGAATATAAAGCCTGCTCTACTTGCTGGATGGCTTGAACTGCTCTTTTAGTCAGTTCCCTTGGTTCCTGAGGACTGTCAGAATGTTTAAGTAGGTCAAATAGAGGTGCCAACTGGGTGTTTGCCATTTCCAAATAGGACCTAATCCAATTCAAAGACTCTAATAGCTTTTGTACATCAGTGAGAGTTTTGACATCAATATCTCATTGAACTGGCTGAGGAATAACTGCTTTCCGTGTAACTTTGAACCCTAAATACTTCCAGGGTTCCTCTCACTGCACCTTCTCAGGAGCAACTACTGGGCCAAAGGATTGTAGACTCTTACTAGTTTCAGTTTCCAACACACCCAACTGATCCTCAGTGACCACAGCCAGCAGAAATATTACCTCTATAATGACAACAAAAGACAGTCAGAAAATTACAGGAGATAATGTTGGAATCATAAACCACTGACCAATTATAGGAATATTTTCATTTCCTGGGAGAGGGTTTTCTATGTATAACACTTGTAAGGTTCTGCACGATTAATAGATGGAACCGAAAATGCGATTTTTTTCTCTATAACAGGGGTCTAACTGGATTGTGAAAAAACAACCTGTCAAATTAATAATAACAATGAGATATTCAGCAGGAAGCATAGAAGGAGTCAATAAACCAATGTTGACATGGTAACCATGACTGCACCACCCCTCTTAGACCATGCAACAGTCTTCATTTCACAGATTGTTTCTTTATCACAAAGACAGGGGTGATTAAAGGATTCTGAGATGGTTCAATGTGATCAACATCAAGCTGGTCTTTAACAAGCTGTTGCAGAACCAACAGCTGTTCTGTAGGTATGAGCCACTGCTGAAGTCACACAGGATCTGTATATTCTAAAAGAAAATTCTGAGCAGTACCTCCTAGTCTCACAATCCAAACCCCTGGCGTGACCACAGGCCAGGAGGACGGACAGGATGTCCGTGCAATGATAGTTACGTCAGGTCCCGAATGCAGAAGTTCATCCGCCTGGACAACGGACAGCAAGTTTCAAGTATCGTAGAGAGTGCAGGTCAGCTGTGGACTTTGTGCAGAGATCGGCACTGACCAAAAGACTTGTGGTGCATAAGTAAAACCAAATCCTCCATCCCAATGCCCACAAGGCTCTGCTTGGGGAACACAACTCAGAAAAGATACAAGTTGAGCCATTCATGTCCCTTTAGGAATTGTCACTGAAGGATAAGGTGTAGAGACCATAGCACAGTTCTGCCTCGTATAGTTAGCATCAATGACTGCAACATGAACAAAAAATCCCAAAATCCTGCAATCGTGCTACTAGAATGGCTGATTAACAAGGCACTTAACCCACACTGCCTTCGTACAATGCTAAACATCCACCAGTCAGATTATGTGATCAATACGTCTGGTATAGAACAAACAGCAGTCACAAGCATTGAGAACATTTTTCTGAGAACACAGCTGCCATAGGTAGGGTATGTCCCAAGGATGAAGGACTAGCTGTTTCACGATGAATATTGCCACCAGCTGCCGCATGAAAGGAGCCCTGAAGAGAAGACACAACGACTCCCTGAAACAACATCGCAGCCCTGGCCACACTGATCAACATAACTAGTGTACTCTGGTCTCCAATCAGGAGGCCCCGAGACACACTATCTGTAACGCTGTTGATGCTTCTGAGAAAGGACGCAGGATGGCCCTAACAGTCTGCAGGACCCCCCCGCAAGAAGCTGATCAAGCAGGGCAGCAACATCGACAACTTTTGATTGAAACCCTGGAAAACACAGAAAATCTCAAACGACTCTGCCTCCTGCACAGCCCACACAGCCACAGCCCATGGGCAGCACAACACATGAAAAAGGAACAGCACCAGGGGAAAGGTTCCACCTGAGATTCAATCTCTATAAACCTCTGAAACAAGGTTGAAATAGAACACCAAATTTGTGTAAGAATCTCTTATTTAACTTCAGTCCTGATCATATGGCTAGTCTTGAAATAACGAAAACCTCACCAGTCTTCACAAGAGTGGAATTACTCATGGTGAAAATTTGAAGAATTCATATACTATTTAGAATAAGGAGTCACTACGGTTCAACAGAATCATGTTACACATCTTTAAAATCTTGACACCAGCAGAAAGTATTTGTAAGATTACACAGTTACATTCATGTAGCTTTTCTCTTTCACACAATCTTTTTCCAATCATGCATTTAGGTGGCCACCTCAAACACTCTCCTCAGTCACACACAGATTTCAAGCAGTTATTGGCTATGTAGTTCTCATCAGTCTCATAACTCCGCAGGCATCCACAGCGGGCAGACAAGACACGGCTGCGCAGGCACCCGGCGCTGGGTACACAGGCACGGCACCGTCCAGAGGAGACGTAGAAAGCTCCTTAAGGTGAAATTCAGCCACTATAGTCACAAGATCGTCTCCCGGGCCATCAGCAGCACATTCATGCCGTAGCTGTCTTTGATTATCTTGGACAAGTGCTGCCGAGTCTCTAGCAGTGCGTCCATCTTGGCAGGGCCATTTGGCTGCCCCCAGTCCCGCTCTGCAGCTCCGGTCCTGCTTCGGCTCCGTTCGGCTCCGCCCGGCCCCTCTTCTTTAGTACTCTAATGTCCTCCCAGGCAAAGCAGCCTCTCTCCCAGTCCGAAGACACAAAATTAACAAGCGACATAACTTAGTTTCGCCAGTCTAACCCCAAAACGCTGTAACAAAGATTTCCAGATGACAAACACACGCCTTTCATTTCCACACATGGTCTGCCCCCATGGTGACTAGGAAATAGTTCCCAGGAGCTCACCTGCGCCTTATCAAGTGCCAGATGCACCCAGGATCTCCAGGCAACTTGTGCATTCCAAGTGTGGCAGAAACACTTGCCTTCAGGTGTAGAGAACATTCGGACCCTGGTCCTGCAGTGTCCCGCTGCTTTAACAGCTCCTGAGCATCGAGACATCGCTGCACCTCGCCTGGCAGCTCACCTGCCTCCGGTCGCGATACCCCTACGACCCAGGCAATACTCGACAGTCTTTTTTCTTTTCGTCTGGTCCTCACACGGGGCACCTACTGTCGCTGGGTACCTGTCAAAAGGCCTCAGTCTGATGGGGGAAGAACGAAACACAAGACACATGAGGATAGTGAGACAAAGAGATGTCTGCCTGCTCAGCGCAGCAGGCAGTCTTTTATTAGGTTCTCCCACTTCTACTTTCGCACACACAACACAAACATATTTCCACCAAAACACTGAGGAATGCTGCACATGTACTTCAGCCACACAACTCAAGACTGTGTCCATGGGAACTATCTAATTAGCTCCACTGCTCCCATGGAAAATGACCCAACACTTTGTAACATTCCAAACCCCTCAAACTTCAGTTGTGAGGCTGTGACTTCACCCCACAACAGCCCTTATCCGCAGGAAAGAAAACCTTGAAGCTTAGGCCTTGTGGTGCAGTTGGTTTGTCAGCCTGGAGACTCCATGGGGAGCAAGAACTTTCTGTACTGGCATCTTTGCTGTGGAAGGAGTCTTTATTTATATGCAATTTTGGGTGTCGGTCTGGCAGTTGGGAGGCAGGGTTGAATACAGTAAATGACAGTCCTTTTCCGCAGGAAAGAAAGCCTGGAATCTTTGGATTTGTGGTGCAGCTGGTTTGTCAGCCTGGAGACTCAATGGGGAGCAAGATTTTCCATGCTGGCATCTTTGGTGTGGGAGGAATCTTCATCCATATGCAATTCTGGGAGTCAGGCTGGCAGTTGGGAGGCAGGCCTGAAAACAGGAAACAACAGTCCTTATCCCCAGGAGAGAAAGGCAGCAAGCTTTGACTTTGTGGTGCAGTTGGTTTGTCAGCCTTGGTCGTCCATGAGCAGCAAGAGCTTTCTGTGCTGGCATCTTTCTTTTGGGATAAATCTTTCTTTATATGCAATTTTGAGAGTCGGTCTAGCAGTTGGGAAAGAGAGCTGAAAACAGGAAACAGTCCTTATCCCCCGGAAAGAAAGCCTTGAAACTTTGGTTTTGTGGTGCAGTTGGTTTGTCAACCTGGAGACTCCATGGGGAGCAAGAGTTTCCGTGCTGACATCTTTGTTGTGGGAGGAATCTTCATCCGTATGCAATTCTGGGAGTCGGGCTGGCAGTCAGGAGGTAACTCTGAAAACAGGAAACAACAGCCCTTATCCGCAGGAAAGAAAACCTTGAAGTTTTGGCTTTTTGGTGCAGTTGGTTTTTCATCCTGGGCCGTCCATGAACAGCAAGAGCTTTCTGTGCTGGCAACTTTAGTCTGGGAGCAATCTTCGTCCGTATGCAATTTTAGGAGTCATGCTGGCAATCTGTGGGCAGGTCTGAAAACAGGAACTGACAACCATTATCCGCTGGAAAGAAAGCCAACAAGCTTTGGCTTTGGGATGCAGTTGGTTTGTCAGCCTGGAGACTCCATGGGGAGCAAGAGTTTCCATGCAGGCATCTTTGGTGGGGGAGGAATCTTTCTTTATATGCAGTTTTAGAATTCGGGCTGTCAGTTGGGAGGCAGGTCTGAAAACTGGAAACAACAGCCCTTATCGCTAGGAAAGAAAGCCTGGAAACTTTGACTTTGTGGTGCAGTTGGTTTGTCAGCCTAGAGACTCCATTGGGAGCAAGAGATGTCTGTGCTGGCATCTCTTCTATGGGAGGAATCTTTTTTTGTATGCAATTTAGGGAGTCATGCTGACAATCTGGGGACAGGTCTGAAAACAGGAAATGACCGCCCTTATCCCCAGGAAAGAAAGCCAGAAAACTTTAGTTTTGTGGTGCAATTGGTTTGTCAGCCTGGCGACTCCATCGGGAGCAAGAGTTTCCGTGCTGGTATCTTTAGTGCGGGAGGAATCTTCATCCATATGCAATTTTGGGAGTCAGGCCGGCAGTTGGGAGGCAGGTCTTAAAACAGGAAACGACAGCCCTCATCCCCAGAAGAGAAGACCTGCAAGCTTTGGCTTTGTGGTGCAGTTTGTTTGTCAGCCTGGAGACTCCATGGGGAGCAAGAACTTTCTGTACTGGCATCTTTGGTGTGGGCAGAATTTTTGTTTGTATGCAATTTTTGGAGTCTGGTTGGCAGTTGGGAGGCAGGTCTGAATACAGAAATCAGTAACCCTTATCACCGGGAAAGGAAGCATGGAATCTTCGACTTTGTGCTGTAGTTAGTTTGTCAGCCTGAAGACTCCATGGGGACCAGGAGTTTCTGTACTGGCATCGTAGTTTTTGGAGGACTCTTGGTCCATATGGAACTTTGGGAGTCAGACTGGCGTTTGGGAGGCAGGGCTGAAAACGGGAAATGACAGCCCTTTTCCGCAGGAAAGAAAGTCAGTAAGCTTTGGCTTTGTGGTGCAGTTCATTTTTTAGCCACGATACTCCATGGGGAGGAATAGATTTTTGTGCATGCACCTTTGGTGTCAGAGGACTGTTTGTTTATATGGAATTTTTGTGAGTCTGACTGTCAGTTGGGAGCTAGGGCTGAAAACAGGAAATGACACCCCATATCCCCAGGAAAGAAAACCTGGATGCTTTGGTTTAGTGCTGCATTTGATCTGTCAGCCTGGAGACTCCAAGGGGAGGGAGAGTTTCCGTGATGGAATCTTTGGTGTGGGAGGAATCGTCGTCCGTATGCAATTCTGGGAGTCGGACCGACAGTTGAGAGACAGGTCTGAAAACAATAAATGGCAGCCATTTTCTGCAGGAAAGAAAGCCTGGAAGTTTTGGTTTTGTGGTGCAGTTGGTTTGTAAGACTTGGGCGTCCATGAACAGCAAGAGCTTTCTGTGTTTGCAACTTTAGTCTGGGAGGAATCTTTCTTTGTATGCAATTTTGCAAGTCAGGTTGTCTCCTGGGAGGCAGGGTTGAAAACTGGAAATGACTGCCCTAATCCGCAGGGAAGAAAGCCAGCAAGCTTTGGTTTTGTGGTGCAGTTGGTTTGTCAGCCTGGGGTATCCATGTACAGAAAGAAATTTCTGTGCTGGCATCTTTCTTGTGGGTGGAATTTTCTTTATATGGCATTTTAGAAGTCAGTTGAGAGGCAGGTCTGAAAACCGGAAACAACAGTCCTTATCGCCAGGAAGGAAGGTCTGGAAACTGAGGTTACTGTTTCCTGTTTTCAGACCTGCCTCCCAACTGCCAGACCGACTCCTAAAATTGCGTAAGGACGAAGGTTCCTCCCACACCAAAGATACCAACACAGAAACTCTTGCTCCCCATGGAGTCTCCAGGCTGACAAAACAATTACACTACAAAGTCAAATCTTGCTGGCTTTCTTTACTGCAGAAAAGGGCTTTCATTTCCTGTTTTAAGACATGCCTCCCAACTGCCAGACCGACTACAAAAATTACATACAAACAAAGATTCTTTCCACACCAAAGGTGCCAGCACAAAAAACTCTTGTTCCCCATGGAGCCTTCAGGCTGACAAACCAACTACACCACAAAGCCAAAGCTTTCTGCCTTTCTTTCCTGGGGATAAGGGCTGTCATTTCCTGTTTTCAGCCCTGCCCCTAGATTGACAGCATGACTCCTAAAATTGCATACGGACGAAGATTCCTTTAACAGAAGAGACGCCAGCACAGAGAGTTCTTGCTCTCCATAGAGTCTCCAGGCTGACAAACCAACTGCACAACAAAACCGAAGTATCCAGGCTTTCTTTCCTGGTGATAAGGCCTTTTCTTTCCTGTTTTCAGACCTGTCTCCCAACTAACAGCCCGTATTCTAAAATTCCATGTAAAGAAAGATTTTTCCCACAAGAAAGATTCCAGCACAGAAACCTCTTCCTGTTCATTGATACCCCAGGCTGACAAACATACTGCAGCACAAAGCCAAAGCTTGCTGGCTCTCTTTCCTGCGGATAAGGACAGTCATTTCCAATTTTCAGCCCTACGTCACAGCAGACAGCATGACTTCCAAAATTGCATACAAAGAAAGATTCCTCCCAGACTAAAGTTGCAAACACAGAAAACTCTTGCTGTTCATGGACGTCCAAGTCTGACAAACAAACTGCAGCACAAAGTCAAAGATTCCAGGCTTTCTTTCCTGCGGAAAACGACTGTCATTTATTCTTTTCTGACCTGCCTCCAAACTATCATCCCTACATTCAAAATTGCATAAAAACAAATATATATCTCACAGCAAAGATGGCAGCACAGAAAACTTTTGCTCCCCATGCAGTCTCCAGGTTGAGAAACCAACTACAGCACAAAGCCAAAGTTTCCAGGCTTTCTTTCATGGGGGTTCGGCGAGTCATTTCCTGTTTTCAGACCTGCCTCAGAACTGCCAGCCCATCTCCCAAAATTGCATACAAACAAAGATTCCTCACACACCAAAGGTGCCAGTAAAGACAACTGTTGCTGTTCATGGATGCCCCAGGCTGACAAAAAAAAGTGAACCACAAAGTCAAAGCTTGCAGGCTTTCTTTCCTGGCGATAAGGGCTGTTGTTTCCTGTTTTCAGACCTGCCTCCCAACTGCCAGCCCTACTCCATAAATTGCATACGGACAAAGATTCATCCCACACCAAAGTTGCCAGCATGGAAACTCTTGCTCCCCAGGGAGTCTCCAGACTGACAAACCAACTGCACCACAAAGCCAAAGATTGCTGCCTTTCTTTAAGGGAGATAAGACCAGTCATTTCCTGTTTTCAGATCTGCGTCCAAAGTGCCAGATCGGCTCCCAAAATTGCATAAAAACAAATATTCCTCCCACACCAAAGATACCAGCACAGAAAGCTCTTGCTCCCCATGGACTCTCCAGACTGACAAACCAACTGCACCACAAAGCCAAAGTTTGCAGGCTTTCTTTCCCTGGGATAAGGGCAGTTATTTCCTATTTTCAACCCTGCCTCAAAACTGCCAGCCCGACTTCAAAAATTTAATACGGACGAAGAATCTTCCTACGCCAAAGATGCCAGCAAAGAAAACTCTTTCTCCCCCTGGAGTCTCCTGGGTGACAAAACAACTGGAGCACAAAACCATAGCTTCCAGGTTTTATTTCCTGGGGATAAGGGCTGTCATTTCCTGTTTTCAGACCTGCCTCCCAACTACTGGCCCGAGTCCCAAAATTGCATACAAAAATTCCTCCCACAGCAAAGATGCCAGCATTGAAAATTCTTGCTGCCCATGGAGTACCCAGAAAGACACACCAACTGCACCACAAAACCAAAGCTTCCAGCCATTCTTTCCTGTGGATAGGGGTTCTTGTTTCCTGTTTTCAGCCCTGTCTCCCAACTGACAGCCCTACTCCCAAATTGCATACAAAGAAAGATTCCTCCCACAACAAAGATACCAGCACAGTAAGCTCTTGGTCCCCATGGAGTGCCCACAATGACACACCAGTTGCACCGGAAAGTCAAACCTTTATAACTTTCTTTCCTAGGGATAACGACTGTCATTTCCTGTTTTCAGCCGATAAGACAGCCCGACATAAAATTCCATATAAAGATTCCACCCACAAGAAAGATGTCAGCACAGAAAACTCTTGCTGTTCATGGATTCCCCAAACTGAAAAACATACTGCACCACAAACCAAAGCTTGCTGGATTTCTTTCCTGCAGCTAAGGGCAGTCATTTCCTATTTTCAACCCTGCCTCCCAAGTGACAACCTGACTCCCAAAATTGCATACAAACAAAGATTCGTCCCAGACTAAAGTTCCCAACACAGAAAAAACTCTTGCTGATAATGGACGCCCAAGGCTGACAAAACAACTGCAGCACAAAGCCAAAGTTCACAGGTTTTCTTTCCTGGGGATAAGGGTTGTTGATTCCTGTTTTCAAAGCTGCCTCCTAACTGCCAGCCTGACTCCCAGAATTGCATACGGACCAAGATTCCTCTCACACCAAAGATGTCAGTACAGAAAACTCCTGTTTACAGCCCTGCCCCCAGATTGCCAGCCTGACTCCTAAAATTACATATGGACGAAGATTCCTTCAACAGAAGAGACACCAGCACAGAGATCTCTTGCTCCCCATGGAGTCTCCAGGCTCACAAACCAACTACACCACAAAGTCAAAGCTTCCTGGCTTTCTTTCCTGGGGATAGAACCAGTCATTTCCTGTTTTCAGACCTGCCTCAAAACTGCCAGCCCGATTCCCAAAATTGCATACAAACAAAGATTCCTCCCACACCAAGGGTGGCAGCAGAGAAAGCTCTTGCTGTTCATGGAAGCGTCAGGCTGACAAAGAAAGTGAACCACAAAACCAAAGCTTTATGCCTTTCTTTTTTGCGGATGAGCGCTCTTGTTTCCTGTTTTCAGACTTGCCTCTCAACTTCCATCCTGACTCCCAAGATTCCTCCCACACCAAAGATTCCAGCAGAGAAAGCTCTTGCTTGCCATGGAGTCTCCAGGCTGGCAAATGAACTGCAGCACAAAACCAAAGTTTCCAGGTTTTCTTTCCTGTGGATAAGGGTTGTTGTTTCCTGTTTTCAGACCTGCCTCTGAAATGACAGCCTGACTCCTAAAATTGCATACAAAGAAAGATTCCTCCCACACCAAAGGTGTAAGCAGAGGAAACTCTTACTGTTCCTGGACACCCTAGGTTTACAAACCAACTGCATGACAAAACCAAGGATTCCAGGCTTTCTTTCCTGCGGATATGGGCAGTCATTTCCTGTTTTAAGTCCTGCCTCCCAACTGCCAGACCGACACCCAAAATTGCATACAAACAAAGATTCCTCCCAGACTAAAGTTGCCGACACAGAAAGTTCTTGTTGTTCATGGACAACCAAGGCTGACAAACAACCTGCAACACAAAACCAAAGCTTGGTAACTTTCTTTTCTGCGGATAAGGGGTCTTGTTTCCTGTTTTCTGACCTGCCTCCAAACTGACAGCATGAATTTCAAAACCTTCATAGAAAGTAAGATTCCTCCCACACCAAAGATGCCAGCACGGAAAGCTCTTGCTCCCCATGGAGTCTCCAGGCTGACAAACCAAGTGCACCACAAATCCAAAGTTTACTGTCTTTCTTTCCTGATGATAAGGGCTGTTCTTTCATGTTTTCAACCCTGTCTCGCAACTTACAGCCCGACTCCCAGAATTGCATACAAACAAAGATTCCTCACAGACTAAAGTTGCCAGCAGAGAAAACTTTTGCTGTTCATGGATGCCGCAGGCTGACAAAGCAACTGCACTACAAACCAAAGCTTCCAGGTTTTCTTTCATGCGGAGTAGAGCTCTTGTTTCCTGTTTTCAGCTTTGCCTCCCAACTGACAGCCTTACTCCCAAAATTGCATACGGACGAAGATTCCTTCCACAGAAGAGATGCCAACACAGAGAGCTCTTGTTCCCGATGGAGTCTCCAGGCTGAAAAACAAACTGCATCACAAACCCAAAGTTTCCAGGATTTCTTTCCTGGGGATAAGGGTTGTTGTTTCCTTTTTCCGTGCTGGCATCTTTGTTGTGGGAGGAATCTTGGTCCGTATGCAATTTTGGGAGTCAGGCTGGCAATCTGAATGCAGGTCTGAAAACAGGAAATGACAGCCATTTTCCGCAGGAAAGAAAACCAACAAGTTTTGGTTTTGTGGTGCAGTTGGTTCCTCCCACACCAAAGATAGTAGCACAGAAAGCTCTTGCTCCCCATAGGGCCTCCAGGCTGACAAACCAACTGCAAGACAAATCCAAAGCTTCCAGGCTTTCTTTCCTGACGATAAGGGTTGTCATTACCTGTTTACAGACCTGCCACCCAACTGACAACCTAACTCCCACAATTGCATACAAACAAAAATTCCTCCCACACCAAAGGTGCCAGCAAAAAAAACTCTTGCTCCCGATGGAGTCGCCAGGCTGACAAACCAACTGCACCACAAAGCAAAAGATTCCAGGCTTTCATTTCTGGGGATAAGGGCAGTCATTTCCTGTTTTCTTCCCGTCCTCCCAACTGACAGCCCGACTTCCAAAATTGCATACAAAGAAAGATTCCTCCCAGACTAAAGTTGCCAACAAAGAAAACTCTTGCTGTTCATGGACGACCAAGGTTGACAAACCAACTGAACCACTAAGTTGAAGATTCCAAGCTTTCTTTCCTGGCGATAAGCGCTTTTGTTTCCGGTTTTCAGACCTGCCTCCCAACTGCCGGCCCGACTCCCAAAATTGCATACGGATCAAGATTCCTCCCACACCAAAGATGCCAGCATGGAAACTCTTGCTCCCCATGGAGTCTCCAGGGTGACAAACCAACTACACCACAAAACCAAAGATTCCAGGCTTTCTTTCCTGGTGATAAGGACAGTTCTTTTCTGCTTTCAGACCTCCCTCCCAACTGCCAGTCAGACTCCCAAAATGGCATACAAACAAAGATTCCTCCTACAGCAAAGATTCTAACATAGAAACCTCTTGCTCCCCATGGAGTCTCCAGGTTGACAAAGCAACTGCACCACAAAGCCAATGCTTTCTGGTTTTTATTCCTGGCGATAAGGGCTGTTGTTTCCTGTTTTCAGACCTGCCTCCAAATTGTCAGCCCGACTCTCAAAATTTCTTAGGGACGAAGATTCTTCTTACAACAAAGATTCCAACACAGAAAGTTATTCCTCCCCGTGGAGTGCCCACAAAGAAAAACCAGTTGCACCAAAAAACCAAAGCTTCCAGGTTTTCTTTCCTGGCGATAAGAGCTATTTCCTGTTTTCAGCCCTGCCTTCCAAATGCCAGCCTGACTCCCAAATTTCCATACGGACCAAGAGTCCTCCCACAACAAAGATGACAGTACGGAAACTCCAGCTCCCCATGGAGTCTTGGTGTGGGAGGAATCTTGGTCTGTATGCAATTTTGGGAGTCAGGCTGGCATTAGGAAGGCAAGACTGAAAATAGGAAAAATGAGCCTTTATCCGCAGGAATAAAAGCCTGGAAGCTTTTGCTTTGTGGTGCGCTTGTTTGGCCATGAACAGCAAGAGCTTTCTCTGCTGGCACCTTTGGTGTGGGAGGAATCTTTCTTTATATGCAATTTTGGGAGTCAGACTGGCAGTTTGGAGGCAGGTCTGAAAACCAGAAACAACAGCCCATATCTGCACGAAAGAAAGCCTGGAAGTTTTGGCATTGTGGTGCAGTTGGTTTGTCAGCCTTGGTCATCCATGAAGAGCAAGACCTTTTTGTGTTGGCAAGTTTAGTCTGGGAGGAATCTTTGTTCGTATGCAATTTTGGAAGTCAGGCTGTCACTTGGGAGACAGGACTCAAAACAGTAAATGACTGCCCTTATCCGCAAGAAAAGAAAGCCAGTAAACTTTCACTTTTTGGTGTAGTTGGTTTGTCAACCTGGCGACTCCATCGGAAGGAAGAGCTGTCTGTGCTGAATCTCTTTTGTGGGAGGAATCTTCGTTTATATGCAATTTTGGGAGTCAGGTTGGCAATATAGGGGGCGGGGCTGAAAACAGGAAACAACTACCCTTATGCTCAGGAAAGAAAGTCAGAAATCTTTCAATTTGTGGTGCAATTGGTTTGCAAGCCTGGAGAATCCAGGGAGAGCAAGAGTTACCATGTTGGCATCTTCGGTGCGGGAGGAATCTTCGTCCGTATGCAATTTTGGTTGTCGGGATGGCAGTTCGGAGGTAAGTCTCCAAACAGGAAACAACAGACCTTATCCCTAGGAAAAAAAGTCAGCAATCTTTGACTTTCTGCTGCAGTTGGTTTCTCAGCCTGGGGCATCCATGTACAGCAAGAACGTTCTCTGTTGGTACTTTGGTCTGGGAGGAAATTTGTTTGTATGCAATTTTGGGAGTCAGGCTATCAGTTGGGAGTCAGGTCTGAAAATAGGAAACATCAGCCCTTATCCCCAGGAAAGAAAACCACAAAGTTTTGGCTTTTTGGTGCAGTTGGTTTGTCATCCTGGATACTCCATGGGGAGCAAGAGTTTTCTGTGCTGGTATCTTTGGTGTGGGAGGAATCTTTGAGCGTATGCAATTTTGGGAGTCAGACTTACAGTTGGGAGGTAAGTCTGAAAATAGGAAACAACAGCCCTATCCCCAGGAAAGAAAGTTTGTAAGCTTTGGTTTTGTGGTGCACTTGGTTTGTCAGCTTGTGTTGTCCCTGAACAGCAAGAGCTTTCTGTGTTGGCACCTTTGGTGTGGGAGGAATTTTTATTTGTATGCAATTTTCAGGGTAAGGTTGTCAGTTCGGGAGGCAGGTCTGAAAAGCTGAAACATCAGCCCTTATCCCCAGGACAAAAAGCCTGGAAGCATTGACTTTGTGATGCAGTTTCTTTGTCAGCCTGGGGCATCCATGAACAGCAAGAGCTTTCTCTGCTGGAAACTTAAACCTGAAAGGAATCTTTGTTTTTATGCAATTTTGGGAGTCGGTCTGTCAGTTACGAGTCAGGACTGAAAACAGGAATGAACAGTCCTTATCCTTAGGAAAGAAAGACAGCAAGTTTTGGCTTTGTGGTGCGTTTGGTTTGTCAGCCTGGAGACTCCATGGGGAACAAGAGCTTTCTGTGCTGCATCTTTGCTGTGGGCAAAGTCTTTGTTTATGTACAATTTTGGGTGTCGGGCCGGAAGTTGGGAGGCAGGGCTGAAAACAGTCCTTATCATTAGGAAAGAAAGCCTGGAAACTGACTTTGATCTGCAGTTGGTTTCTCAACCTGGAGACTCCATCAGGAGCAAGAGCTCTCTGTGCTGGCGTCTCTACTGAGCTCTTGCTCTTCATTGATGCCCAAGGTTGACAAATCAAATGCACCACAGTCAAAGCTTCCAGACTTTCTTTCCTGGTGATAAGGGCTGTTGTTTCCTGTTTTCAGCCCTGCATCCCAACTGACAGTCCGACTCCCAAAATTGTATATGGACAAAGATTCCACCTACAGCAAGATGCCAGCACGTAAATTCTTGCTTCCCATGCAGTCTCCAGGCTGACAAACAAACTGCGTCACAAAGCAAAAGATTCCAGGCTTTCTTTCCTAGCGATAAGGATGTTGTTTTCAGTTTAAAGCCCTGCCTCCCAACTCCCAGACCGACACCACAGATACCTCCCACACCAAAGATACCAGCACAGAAAACTCTTGCTCCCCATGGAGTCTCTAGGTTGACAAACCAACTGCACCACAAAACCAAAGCTTTCTGGTTTTCTTTTCTGCAGAAAAAGGCTGTCATTTCCTGTTTTCAGACTTGTCTCCCAACTGCCAGCTTGACACCCAAAATTGCATATAAACAAAGACTCCTCTCAAAGCAAAGATGCCAGCACAGAAAGCTCTTTCTCCCCATGCAGTCTCCAGGCTGACAAACAAACTGCACCACAAAGTCAAAGCTTCCAGGCTTTCTTTCCTGCTTATAAAGGCATTCATTTCATTTTTCAGCCCTACCTAAATATTACCAGCCTGACTCCCAAAATTGCATACAGACCAAGATTTCTCGCACACCAAAGGTGTCAACACAGAAAGCTCTTGCTCCCCTTGCAGCCTCCAGGCTGACAAACCAACTGCACCACAAAGACAAAGTTTGCTGGCTTTCTTTCCTGGGGATAAGGGCTGTCATTTCCTGTATTCAGCTCTGTCTCCCAACTGCCAGTCCTACTCCCAAAACTGCATACGGACGAAGATTCCTCCGAGAACAAAGATACCAGCATAGAAACCTCTTCCTCCACATGGAGTCTCTAGGTTGAAAAACCAACAACACCACAAAACCAAAGGTTCCAGGTTTTCTTTTCTGGGGATAAGGGATGTTATTTCCTCTTTTCAGACCTGCCCCCAGATTGCCAACCTGACTCCTAAAATTGCATACGGACGAAGATTCCTCCCACAGGAGAGATGCGAGCACAGACAGCTCTTGCTTCCGATAGAGTCTTCAGGCTGATAAACCAATTGCAGCACAAAACCAAAGCTTCCAAGCTTTCTTCCATGGTGATAAGGGCTGTTGTTTCCTGTTTTGAGACCTGCCTCCCAACTGACAGCGAGAATGCTAAAATTGCATATAAAGAAAGATTCCTCCCACACCAAAGATGCCAGCATGGAAACTCTTGCTCCCCATGGAGTCTCCAGGGTTACAAACCTACTGCACCACAAAGTCAAAGTATCCAGACTTTCTTTCCTGGTGATAAGGGCTGTTGTTTCCTGTTTTCAGACCTGCCTCCCAACTGCCAGACCGACTCCCAAAATTTCATATAAACAAAGATTCCGCCCAGACTAAAGTTACCAGCACAGAAAACTCTTGCTATTCATGGATACCCCAGGTTGACAAACTAACAGCAGCACGAAGTCAAAGCTTACAGACTTTCTTTCCTGGCGATAAGAGCCGTTGTTTTCTTTTTCTCAGGCCTGCCTCCCAACTGCCAGCCGGACTCCCAAAATTGCATCAGGACGAAGATTCCTCCCACACCAAAGATGCCAGCAGGGAAACTCTTGCTCCACATTTAGTCTCCAGGCTCACAAACCAACTGCACCACAAAGCTAAAGCTTGCTGTCTTTCTTTCGTGAACATAAGGGCTGCTCTTTACTGTTTTCAGTTCTGCCTCCCAAATGCAAGACTGACTCCCAAAATTGCGTAAAAACAAAGATTCCTCCCACACTAAAGTTTCTAGCAGAGAAAGTTCTTGCTGTTCATGGATACCCCAGCCTGACAAAGAAACTGCAGCACAAAACCAAAGTTTACAGACTTTCTTTGCTTGCGATAACAACTGTCATTTCCTGTTTTCAGCCCTGCCTCCCAACTGACAGCCCGACACCCAAAATTGTATATAAACAAAGACTCCTCCCACAGCAAAGATGTCCGTACAGAAAACTCTCACTTCACATGAAGACTCCAGGTTGACAAACCAATTTCACCACAAAGCCAAAGCTTGCTGTCTTTCTTTCCTGATCATAAGGGTGGTTATTTTCTGTTTTCAGTCCTCCCTCCCAAATGCCAACCTGACTTCTAAAATTGCATATAAAGAAAGATTCCTCCCAAACCAAAGAATCCAGAATAGAAACTCTTGCTCCTCATGGAGTCTTCAGGTTTACAGAGCAACTTCACCACAAAGCAAAAACTTGTTGGCTTTCTTTCCTGGCGATAAGGGTTGTTGTTTCCTGTTTTCAAACCTGCATCCCAACAGTTGGCCCGACTCCCAAAATTGCATATGGACGAAGATTTCTCCCACAGCAAAGATGCCAGTAGAGAAACTCTCGCTCTCCATGTAATCTCCAGGTTCACAAACCAACTGCGCCACAAAATCAAAGATTCCAGGTTTTCTTTCCTGGTGATAACGACTGTTTTTTCCTGTTTTCAGACCTCCCTCCCAACTGCCAGACTGAATCCCAAAATTGCATAAAAACAAAGATTCTTCCCATAACAAACATGCCAGCACAGAAACCTCTTGGTCCGGATGGAGTCTGCACGCTGACAAACCAAATGCACCACAAAACCAAAGCTTCCAGGATTTCTATCCTACGGAAAAGTGCTGTCATTTCCTGTTTTCAGCCCTGCCTCCAAACTGCCAGTCCAACTCGCAAAATTTCATGTGCACGAAGATTCCTCCCACAGCAAAGATTCCAGTACAGAAAACTCTTGCTCCCCATGTAGTACCCACAATGAGAAACCAGTTGCACCACAAAACCAAAGCTTCCAGACTTTCTTTCCTGGTGATATGAGTTGTCATTTCCTCCTTTCAGCCCTGCCTCCCAAATGCCAGCCCTACTCCCAAAGTTCCATACTGTCCAAGTGTCCTCCCACAAAAAAGATGCCAATACGGAAACTCTTGCTCCCCATGGAGACTCCAGGCTGATAAAACAACTACAGCACAAAACAGGAGCTTCCAGGCTTTCTTTCCTGGTGATAAGGGCTGTCGTTTTCTGCTTTCAGACCAGTCTTCAAACTGCCAGGAAGACTCCCAAAATTACTTGCAAACAAAGATTCTTCCCACACCAAAGATGCCACCACAGAAAGCTCTTGCTCCCAATGGAGTCTCCAGGCTGACAAACCAAATGCAGCAGAAAACCTAAGCTTCCAGGCTTTCTTTCCTAGGGATATGGGTTGTCATTTCCTGTTTTCAGCCATATCTCCCAACTGACAGCCTGACTTCCAAAATTGCATACAAACAAAGAATCCTCCCAGACTAAAGTTGCCAACAAAGAAAGCTCTTGCTGTTCCTGGAGTCTCCAGGTTGACAAACCAACTGCAACACAAAACCAAAGTTTACTGGTTTTCTTTCCTGGGGATAAGGACTGTCATTTCCTGTTTTGCCCTGCCTCCAAATTGTCATCCCGACACTCAGACTTGCATACAAACGAAGATTCCTCCCACAAACAAGATGCCAGCAAAGAAAGTACTTCTTCCCAATGGAGTGCCCACAATGACATACCAGTTGCACCAAAAAGTTAAAACTTCCAGGCTTTCTTTCCTGGTGATAAGGGCTGTTGTTTCCTGTTTTCAGACCTGCCTCCCAACTGCCGGTCCGACTCCCAAAATTGCATACAAACCAAGATTCCTCCCACAGCAAAGATGACAGCAAAGACAGCTCTTGCTCCCCATGGAGTCTCCAGGCTGACAAACCAAGTGCACCACAAAGCCAAAGCTTCCAGGCTTTCTTTCCTCGGGAAAAGGACCCATGTTTCATGTTTTCCGACCTGCCTCCCAACTGACAACCTGACTCAAAAACTTGCATACAAAGATTCCTCCCACACCAAAGGTGTCAGCAGAGAAAACTCTTGCTGTTCATGGAGGCCTCAGGCTTCCAAACCAATTGCACCACAAAGCCAAAGCGTACAGGCTTTCTTTCCTGGGGATAAGGGTTGTCATTTCCTGTTTTCAGACTTACCTCCCAACTGCCAGCCCGACTCCCAAAATTGCATACAGACGAAGATTCCTTCCACACCAAAGATGCCAGCACAGAAACTCTTGTTCCCCATGGAGTCTCCAGACTGACAAACCAACTGCACCACAAAGTCAAAGCTTCCAGACTTTCTTTCCTGACGCTAAGGTGCCACGGTCCGCGTGGTAAAGGGGGATGGGACCGGGCACTGCAAAAAGGGTTCTTGGCACAGTTGAAGGTAGTGCAGCAATGGCGTTTATTCAGGGGGAACAAGGGGTTAAATAAACTAGGTTTGAGGGACGGATTCTAAACCGGGGAGGTGCAAGAGATTGACAGCTCAGGGAAAAATGTGGTAGGGGGACAGGGGAAAGGTGGGTGGAACTC